>NW_021963368.1:0-111552 GCF_901765095.1 Microcaecilia unicolor
TGACGGAGGGCAGGCCAGGCAGCAACAGAGGGCGGGCCAGGCGGCGGTGGCGCCGGGCCCCCTGGAGGCCCCGGGACTTTTGTCCCCCCTGTTCCCCCTCTTGGCGGCCCTGTCAGGGACTCCAGAGACTGCCATGCTTACCTTTGCTTACCTCCTACTGCCACAGTAATGCCACCACCCCCCTCCTGCATACTACTACCTTGCCGCTCTTTCCTGCCCGCTGTTGCTACTCCATCTCCGGCGCTCCACTTTGCTCTTCTGTGATGCAGACAACCCCGCCGTTTTAAAAATGGCCGGCAAAGTCTCAGCAGCCATATTGGAAAAACACGGCAGCGCCACCCGTAAGCACAGAAAAGCGGAAAGAGGGTGCAGGGTGGGAGAAGGGGTGAGGGAGAAGAGAGAAAGGAGATACTGGACCGGGGAGGGGGCGCCAACAGATAGTTTGCAGAGGGGTGCCAGAGACCCAAGCACCGGCCCTTAGAGATGGAGGGCTGAACTGGAGGGATGGAGGAGAGAGGTGGTGATGACTGGAGGCGGAGCAGAAAAGCGAGAAGAAATGCAGATGACTGAACCAGAAGCTAAGAGGAGAGAGGACAGAGTTGTAGAGATGCTTGACTGGAAGGGAGGGAGAGGAGAGAGGGCTGGAGCTACTGGACTAGAAGCAGGGATGAATAGGAAAGAAGGGTAGGGATGCTGGGCTCCAGGGAAGTGGGGTCAGAGGGTGGAGAGAGTTGCTGGTGGGGGAGGGGGGGGGGAGAGTAGAGATGAGAGTGTGTTGGGAGAGAGTGTGAAAAGGATTAAGAGAGTACCCAGAGAATGGAGAAAACGTGGGAACAAAATACTGGAGGAAGAGGATGAGAAGTGGAAGAGAGAACTCATGAGGAGAGAGAGAGAGCCAGAGAAAGGCATGGCCACACCCCCTTTTTGGACCGGCATGTAAAATTAATGATGTAAATGTTAATTAAATCCAATTAACACCAGTAATTGCTTGTTAAAATCCTCAGAAGCTTAGCTGAGATTGGGAGGTGGGGCTGGTGGTTGGGAGGCGGGGCTAGTTCTGGGCAAGACTTCTACGGTCTGTGCCAGAACCAGTGGTGGGAGGTGGGGGGTGGTTGGGAGGCGGGGCTAGTTCTGGGCAAGACTTCTACGGTCTGTGTCCTGAAAATGGGGCTAGTTCTGGGCAAGACTTCTACGGTCTGTGCCCTGAAAATTGCAGATACAAATCAGGGTTACACAAGAAGTAGCACATATGAGTTTATCTTGTTGGGCAGACTAGATGGACTGTGCAGGTCTTTTTTTGCCGTCATCTGCTATGTTACTACGTATGAATGATAAGAAGCACAGGAGAAGGGGAGAGCATCATGGGAAGACAAAGAACGAAGCAGTGGCGTAGCCACAGGTGGGCCTGGGTGGGCCAGGGCCCACCCATTTAGGGCTCAGGCCCACCCAACAGTAGCACACGTTTAGCGGTAGCTGGTGAGGATCCCAAGCTCGGCAGGCTGAAGACTTCCCCCTGATGGTAACGAAAACGCTACTCTCCATGATACTGGCACCTGAGAAGTGTTTTCCCATCAGCTGAGATATTTTTTGGTGCTGGTTGGGGGGGCGGGGGGGAAACACTTGGTGCCCACCCACTTCTTGCCTAGGCCCACCCAAAATCTGTTGTCTGGCTACGCCCCTGGAACGAAGAGACAGAGCTGAAACTGAAAAGAAAAAAAGGAGGAAGACAGAGCAACTGAATATTTCATTATAGGACCCCTGAAGAAGGCATTTTTATTATCACTTTTGTGTCGCTGAAACACTGCAGTGTTGGGTCATCTGTTTAGGAGTACCTATAGTACATTACTTTTATGAACATTGTATAATCCTTTTGGATATTGTTTCTTTGAAGACTTATTGCTAATAAACTGAAACATTTTTTGACATCTTGGCTTCTGGTGGTTGGCTCCTTCCATTGTCCACGGGGAGACCATTCCAGCTGTGTTTTCCTTGTAAACGTCATCTCTTTCCTCTGTTAATATGCTTTAGGACCCTGAATATCTTTTTTTTATTTTGCAGATTTACAATAAATTCATCTTGATACAGAAAAGATGAATAATTCTATTGAAATTTCCATATTCTCTAAATGGTTAACATAAAATTCCCAAGAAAGGCAAAGAGAAAATATAATAAGTTTCCATATTACTTTTCATGATATTCATCTTTAGTCCACAATTAGTTGGGGGAATATCACTATATCTGTGGAATAACAAAGGAATAATAATTAGAATAATTCTTCCTATAAAGAAACAGGAGGCTGGAAGGCAGTGGCGTTCCTAGGGGGCTGACACCCGGGGTGGATCGCCGATGCGCCCTGCCCCCGGGTGCAGCGCCCCCCCCCCCTGGTGAAGGGACACCCCCACCCCGGCGAAAGAACCCCCCCTGGGTGCCGCCGCTGGGGGGGGGGTGCCGCACGCCAGTCAGCTTCGTTCGTTTCCATGCTCCCTCTGCCCCGGAACAGGTTACTTCCTGTTCGGGGCAGAGGGAGCATGGAAACGAACGAAGCTGACCGGCACGTGGCACCCCCTCAGCGGCATGCATCCCGGGGCGGACCACCCCACCCCTTGGTACGCCACTGCTGGAAGGGAGCTTCCAGGAATTTTCTTCTGAAATTACGGGGTAGATGTAATTGTTGTTCTTCATTGTACAGAAGGGGTCAAGGCTATTTTAGAATCTAAGGAAGAACTATATTGTTTAGGATCAAAACACACATATTTAACATAATTTAATTTTATCACACATTTACAGGGGAAATTCAACCAGAACAGACCGCCCAATTGTATAATTTTTGGGCGTAATTTAAGAAACTCTTGACGCCTCTTTTGGGTTGCTTTAGAGCAGTGGCGTTCCTAGCCTGGATGGCACCCAAGGCGGATCGCCGATGCGCCTCCCCCGGTGCCACGCGCCCCCTGCTGGAGATGACACCTCCCCCCCCCCCGGTGAAATGACACCCCCCCCGGGTGCACGCTGCTGGGGGGGGGGGTGCCGCGGCACGCGCCTGTGGGCTCCGACTTCGCTAACTTCGCTGCAGCTCCCTCTGCTCCGGAACAGGTCCTGCAGAGGGAGCTGCAGCGATACGAGCGAAGTTGGAGCCCACATGCGCGCGCCGCAGCACCCCCCAGCGGCGTGGCACCCGGGGCTGACCGCCCCCCCCCCCCCTTGGTACACCACTGCCTTAGAGACATCCAGAAACATTCTAACTTAATAATTCAGGAAAAGCCGATCTCTATGAAGAAAAAAATGTTTCCCTATCCAATCTCTATCTGGCTGTAATACAAAAGTCACTATAACAGTTGTGCCATTAAATCCAAGTTATCATCTTCCAAAGTCTGTGTTAAATTCAAGTTCAAAGTATCAAAAGGTATTCCAGACCCTGATGCACCACTTGGTCCGTTTCCTTTTTTTTTTTTTTATAAGGTAACAAATGATACATTTTTGAGACCCAGGGGATATGCTTGTTCAGGTATCTTCAGAACTCAGTCATATATCTTTTAAACGTTATTAGTGGAGCTATTGAAGCCTGTTTAGGAAAATTTATCACTCTCACCTGTATTAGATCTCTGTTGATTTCCAATGTTTCTATTTATTCTGAAGGTAGAGGCGTGTGGTAGCCGTGTTAGTCCACTCTTAAGGTTATCAATAGAAATCAACAAACAAAAACATGGAAAAGAAAATAAGATATACCTTTTTTATTGGACATAACTATACATTTCTTGATAGCTTTCGAAGGTTGCCCTTCTTCGTCAGATCGGAAATAAGCAAATGTGCTAGCTGACAGTGTATATAAGTGAAAACATTCAAGCATTACTATGACAGTAAAATAGATACCATTGGAGATTCTACAGGAATGTTGCTACTATTGGAGAGTTCTACATGAATGTTGCTATTCCACTAGTCCCCACACACCTTCCATGTAGAAGGCTGCGCAGGATTCTGTTTTCTGTGAGTCTGACGTCCTGCACGTACGTGCAGGACGTCAGACTCACAGAAGCAGCAAGCCTGCGCGGACACATTGGTAATCTACAAGGGCTGGACTTCTACATGGAATGTTGCTAGTGGAATAGCAACTCCATGTAGAATCTATAGAAATCAAAACCAAATAAAACATGGAAAAGAAAATAAGATGATACCTTTTTTATTGGACATAACTTAATACATTCTTGTTAGCTTTCGAAGGTTGCCCTTCTTCGTCAGATCGGAAATAGCAAATGTGACTAGCTGACAGTGTATATAAGTGAAAAACATTCAAGCATTACTATGACAGTCTGACAGGGTGGGAGGATGGGGGTGGGCGGAGGTATTGCATGGTACCAATTTTCTTTAATACGTTACTTGTGTTTGTTGAAGAACTTGTATGTCTTTTGTATTCATCTCCAGCTGTTTTGTCCATAGTTGTTATATTTCCCTCTAATGTTGGTATTTTTTTCTAATAAAATTTCAGTCTGTTAGTTAAAGAGAAAGTTTTTGGGAAAAAAGAAGCTTCCAGGCCCATTAAAGCTTCCCAACTGGCCTTCTAATGTGATTTTTTTTTCTGGTTTTTTTTTATTACAAAAAAAAAAAAAAAACTTACTTGGTGAATCAAGGTCTGCCAGAGATTCTTTCGGGAGCCTTGTTTCCTTCATCAGATGGTTTCCACACAGAAGGGGCCCAAGAAACCCTTAGGTACCCAAGAGGCGATAGGGTTTTCCTGGCGCGGGATCCAGCTCGGATAGAACACCGTCGACAATATCCGCACAGGCCGTTGCAGTTCAAAGGGAAGGGAAATGTTTTATATATATCACAGCAATAAACTTTTAACTTTAATGATCCTGTGAGGGCTGTCTAGGCCTTCCTCTGTTCACACTCATTTGTGCACTCAAATCACAAGTACACCAATGAAAGCCTACTTTTTTATTTATCTGTTTATTAATGACATTTATATCCCGCATTAGCCTGAGTAGAACTCAGTTTCAATGTGGCTTACATAACAATTAGAAAAGCCTCGTGACATGTTCATAATATATTAACAGAGAGTAAAATACAATAGACTCATGGAAAGATGTCAGGAAGTATTTTTTCACGGAGAGGTGTGGTGGACGCTTGGAATGCCCTTCTCGCGGGAGGTGGTGGAGATGAAAACAGTAAAGGAGTTCAAACATGCGTGGGATATGCATCAAAGGTAATCCTGTGCATAGGAATGGATCCTCAGAAGCTTAGCTGAAATTGGGTGGCGGAGCAGGTTGGGGGAAGAGGGTTGGTGGTTGGGAGGCGAGGATAGGTGAGGGCAGACTTATACGGTCTGTATCAGAGCCGGTGATGGGAGGCGGGGACTGGGTGGTTGGGAGGCGGGAAATACTGCTGGGCAGACTTACACGGTCTGTGCCCTGAAAAGGACAGGTACAATTCAAGGTAAGGTATACACATATGAGTTTGTCTTGGGCAGACTGGATGGACCATGCAGGTCTCTTTCTGCCGTCATCTACTATGTTACTATGTTACTATCTAATGTTAGACCAGTAAAAGCTGAGGTTTTTTTTTTTTTTCATTCTAATCCAGCTGGAATGACAATGCTTTAGGCAGTGATTGTAATGTTTATGACGAAGAAATTGGGGCACTTTCATGCTTATTTCAGGTGATCAATAGGTGAACTATTACAAGCTAATGTCCCAATCTCAGACTCAAAATAGCAAACTACATATGAGCTGCAATTCTCACCTCTTCCCACTAGAGGCTGCTAAAGGTGCATTCTAATAGTACCATTGCTTCCCTCCCCCACCCAAACTGATTAGAAGGTTTTCTAGATTATACAGCTGCCTTTATTACTGATAAAGTAGAATTAGAACTATACATCATATTATGCACTTTATTAGAAATATTGTAAAAAAAATGTGTTCCCTATCTGAAAACTTTTTTTTTAATACCAATGTGATGATCCCTCATAGCGCAAAAGAATCCTAATGCGGAGACTCCTTTCTTAAATCTTTTTTAAATACCGTGGATGCCATCTTGGACCGCCAGGACCACTGAGGTATTATGATAGGGGACAATTTTCATCTGGGAAGAGCTGGAATCGCGCAGGGTCAGAGCATGGCCACTTTCATCGCATTCATGGCAAAGTTCTGTCCGATGCAGTTCCTGTGACATAATATAGAAACCATTAAAATCAATATTTAAAGTGATTAACTGGACAGTCCACTGCTCCTGGCTTGTTCAGGGCTAACTGTTAATTTTCAGCGGCTTTAACCGATTAGTGTCAAACTGAAAACTGGCTATTTTGGCCAGGGCCGCCGAGGGGGGGGGGGGGGGGAGCAGGAAGGGGACAAAATTCCCTGGGCCCGTGCCTCCAAGGGGGGCCGGTCCCAGGGTCAGGCTGCCGACACTGCAGTTCCCAGTCTCACCTGCTTGCCTCCTCGGCTCCGGGCCCCCTGCATTCGAAGCGGCAGTCAACAGATCGCCTCCCTTTGGGCCTTCCGTCCCTGTGTCCCACCCTCGCAGAAACCTGAAGTTACATCAGACGAGGACGGGACACAGGGAGGGAAGGCCAGAAGAGAGGCGATCTGATACTGCGCTTCGAATGCAGGGGGCCTGGAGCCGTGGAGGCAGACAGGAGAGACCATGGATGGGGGGTGGGCCTTGTCCCGGGCCTGGCCTAGTCTCTCGGCGGCCCTGATTTTGGCTGTGTTCTAGGGTGGAGTCAGCACTTGGCCGGTTAATCTGCCAGGTTAACCACATGAAAGTCAGCCCTATCTTTATGTCAGGGGTGGACTGACCATTCGGGCAACCGGGCAGTGCCCAAGGGCCAGGAGGCTGTAGGGGGCCCAGACACTCTGCCTGGATGCCCACCGCACACTACATTTGAAGGCATGCCGCTGGTGATCTAGTGGCCTTTGCGGGGGGGGGGGGGGGGGGGGGAGGGACATGTTCTTTCCTGCCCGTTGTGCTGCTGCTATTCCCCCCTGTCTGGCACCACCATATTTTAAAAATAATGGCCAAGACTACACTGTTGAGACCCATGAGACTACCGCAGATCAGGGCGCCGAGAGGTGGGGGGCAAAGTTCCCCGGGCCCGGGCCTCCAAGGGGGGCCTGGCCCCAGGGTCAGGCTGCCGACACTGCAGTTCCCAGTCTCACCTGCCTGCCTCCACGGCTCCGGGCCCCCTTCATTCAAAGCGGCAGTCGCAGATTGTGTCTCTTCTGGCCTTCCCTCCCTGTGTCCCGCCCTCGTCTGATGTAACTTCCGGTTTCCGCGAGGGTGGGACACAGGGAGGGAAGGACAGAAGAGAGGCGGTCTGCGACTGCCGCTTTGAATGCAGGGGGCCCGGAGCCGTGGAGGCAGGCAGGTGAGCAACGGGGGACGGCGGGGGAGGGGGCGGCCTTGCCCCGGGCCCGTCCTAGTCTCATTAATACAAGATTTATTCTACCAGGTAAAGTTTCAAAAATAACACTTATAACAAGTTTTTGTGAAGGTGCTCAGAACCTTCACAAAAACTTTTGATAAGTGTTATTTTATTGAAATTTTACCTTGGTAGAATACATTTTATATCAATGAAGTTGTTATCCAGTGTTATGTTTAAATAAAGTTGTGGTTATAAAATCCCACTAAAAAAACCTATTTGTGCACATTCAATAAGGATATCCTGAAAACCTGAGCTGTTTGTTGATCTTGAGGGCTAGGTCTTCTTTCCCAATTTCTCCCCTCTGCCTTGACCTTTTGAGTACAGCTTATTCTAATCAGTCCATTGCTAACCCCTCAGCAGTGACCAGAGAGAAGCATGCCAGCTTATGCCAGAGATATATCCTACCGTGGACCAGCTGCGAAAGGCACGAAGGCGTAGGAATGCCTGCCAGTGGAATTCTCTGGTGAAAACCTCAGTGGGTCAAACACCTGCAAGACAAGGAATTAGGTGTCATCACGGCACAAGGCAGTCGGGGCACATCGTGGTTAGTTTGGCAAACGTGTTGCCAGCCATATGTTGCTGTCATTAACATAGTAACATAGTAACATAGTAGATGACGGCAGAAAAAGACCTGCACGGTCCATCCAGTCTGCCCAACAAGACAACTCATGTGTGCTACTTTGTGTATATAAGTCTGCCTAGCACTAGCCCCGCCTCCCAACCACCGGCTCTGGCATAGACCGTATAAGTCTGCCCAGCACTATCCCCGCCTCCCACCACCGGCTCTGGCACAGACCGTATAAGTCTGCCCAGCGCTATCCTTGCCTCCCAACCTCCAGTCCCGCCTCCCACCACTGGCTCTGGCACAGACCGTATAAGTCTGCCCCGCACTATCCCTGCCTCCCAACCTCCAGCCCCGCCTCCCACTACCGGCTCTGCTATCCAATCTCGGGTAAGCTCCTGAGGATCCTTTCCTTCTGAACAGGATTCCTTTATGTTTATCCCACGCATGTTTGAATTTCCGTTACCGTTTTCCTCTCCACCACCTCCCGCGGGAGGGCATTCCAAGCATCCACCACTCTCTCCGTGAAGAAAATACTTCCTGACATTTTTCTTGAGTCTGCCCCCCTTCAATCTCATTTCATGTCCTCTCGTTCTACCGCCTTTCGTATCTCCGGAAAAGGTTCATTTGCGGATTAATACCTTTCAAATATTTGAACGTCTATTAAGAAAAGGGCTGACGGCCTAGAGGCACAAACCAGAAGTGAATTCTCTCCTGACAGTACATTTTTTAGCACAAGCTGAAAGTCAAAATTCTCCTGGAAATGGTGAAGGGAAAGGCACTCCCCAGGCAAGGTGGGTCACAAAACTCATCTTGTTCAAAAACAAGCCTATAACTGCTTTCACAGCTTTTGGCCCCAGTGGTTCAATGAGTTTTATAGCTCTGATGTCATTTAAATCTGTGTTTCTCAAGCCAGTCCTGGAGTGCTCCCTAACCAGTCTGGTTTCAGGCAGGGGCAGACTGAGAGCAGGAGCGGACAGCGACAGTGCTGGGGGAGTGGTCGTTCCTTTTTGCGACCCACCTAGCTATGCCTCAGACTAAGATTGCCCCCAGGCATTGAGGACTATTGGGCCCTCTCCCGGTCCTTCTGCCTCCCTCTCCCCCTGACCTTTTCCTTTGGTTCTGCAGCTAAATCAGCGGCTGTCTGTCGCTGACAAGAGAACTTCCCTCTGCTGCAGCCCGCGCTTGTGGAAGAAGGAAGCGATGTCAGAAGAGAGCGGGCCGCAGCAGAGGGAAGTTCTGGCATCAGCAGATGGCCGATTTAGCTGCCGGTGCCCCTGCCTGGGAAGGAGGGGGGGGGGGTTGGAGATGGGAGTGCAGGAAGGGGAGGAGATGGGGGTGTCCTGGTCCCAGTTGTGGAGGAGAAAGAAGGACGCTACACATTGGGCATGTGAGAGGGAAGCACTGGGCCCCCCCCCCCCACAGCCCTGGGACCTCGGGCACTGGTCAGTCTGCTCCTGGTTCAGGATACACAATGAATATGCATAACATAGATCTACATACACTGCCTGTATTGCATGCAAATCTGTTTCATGCATATTCAGTGGTGTATCAAGGGCGGGGCGGGTCAGCTGCGGGTGCACGCTGCTGGAGGGTGCAGAGAGCAGCCATGCGCCTGTCAGCTCCGCTGGTTCCCTGCTTCATCTGCCCCGGAACAGGTTACTTCCTGTTCTGGGGCAGAAGGAGCAGGGAGCCAGTGGAGCCGACAGGCGCACGGCTGCTCTCTGCACCCTCCAGCAGCCAAGAATGCAACCGGGGGGGGGGGGGGGGGCTTGATGCGCCGGAGAGGGGGGTGTCATTGTGCGGGGGGGGGGGGGGGTGTCGTGCTGCACCTGGGGGGATGGACGACGCTGCACCCGGGGGGGGGGGGGGAATGCACAGCGGCGATCCGCCCGGGTGGCAGCCGACCTAGGGTCGCCACTGTGCTTATTCATTGTAGGTATCCCTGAAAACCAAACTGGCAAGGGAGTAACTCCAGGACTGCCTTGAGAAACACCAATTTATATTCAAGGTCAACTGATGGATTAAGGTCAAACAGTCTAGGATTTGCCCCCAAACCATAATAGAAACTAGTGCTAAGCTGCCTTGCTGCACCAACTTATCTCACGTCAATGGCTAGTGTACCTTTGTGCGTGTCAGGATGCCAGTCAACATGCTGCTTGGTGACATGCCCATGCTCCGCCCATGGTAACACATCCCTTGCAGTTGCACACTATGTGACATAGACGCCCTGTTTATGGAATAACGCCTAACATCTACATAAGTACATAAGTATTGCCATACTGGGAAAGACCTAAGGTCCATCGAGCCCAGCATCCTGTTTCCAACAGTGGCCAATCCAGGTCACAAATACCTGGCAAGATCCCAAAAAAGTACAAAACATTTTATGCTGTTTATCCCAGAAATAGTGGATTTTCCCCAAGTCCGCTTAATAATGGTCTATGGACTTTTCCTTTAGGAAGCTGTCCAAACTTTTTAAAACTGCGCTAAAACTAACCGCCTTTACCACATTCTCTGGCAACTAATTCCAGAGTTTAATTACACGTTGAGTGAAGAAACATTTTCTCCGATTCATTTTAAATTTACTACATTGTAGCTTCATCGCATGCCCCCTAGTCCTAGTATTTTTGGAAAGCCTGAACAGACGCTTCACATCTACCCGTTCAACTCCACTCATTATTTTATAGACCTCTATCATATCTCCCCTAAGGGAGATATGATAGAGATATATTCCACTATATCTAAGGGTTCCATATTCAATGCCATTTAACGTTAAATCACCTGTTCGGGGCTAACCGCTAATTTTTAGCAGCGCCTAACCGGTTAGCACTTCTGAAAATAACTGATTAGCGCCAAACTAAAACCTGACTATTTGGGGGGAGGATGGAGACAGCACTTAACTAGGCATAAACGTCCGTCTTATCTTTATCCAGTAACCTATAGCCACTTAAGTGCTGAATATTACACTTAACCGGCAATGAGAGTTAGCCAACTCCATAAACCCGGAAATTCAATGTTGCTGCCTGGACATGGCCCAGCATTGAATTTCCAGACACAAGTTGTAATTACTAACCAATGCTCAACACTAACAGCACACAAATTACATGCACGTTATTACTGTGCATTGGTCGGAAAAAGGGGTACAAGAGTTCCTGGCACATGCCCACGAGAGCTATGCGGTAGGCACAGCTGTTGTGCATCTGGCCAGCAATGATTGGACCCACCTAATCCCCCCCCCTTCAAAACTTGGAAACTTCCCGGAAGGTCTGGTGGACCCCCTGACCTCCCCCCCCCCCGAAAAAAATACCCTGGTGTGCCAGTGAGCCCACTGCCCCCCCCCCCACACACACACTCACTTTAGTATAATTCCACTCCCAGAGCCCCTCCATGACCCCCTCCACATTAGACCCCCCCCCTGGTGGTCTAATTTAAACGCACCTCACCCCACTCCCTGACTCACTCTACATACCTTGCTAGTCGGACGCCTACTCCTTCCTACCTCTGGGGATGTACTGTGAGGGGCCAAAGTAACATATAAGGAGTTTTTTTCCTTATATGGTACTTAGCCCCTCCCAGTGCATCCCAGGATGCTCCAGGCAGGGCTGGGTGCTGCTGCCATTTTGCAGCAGCCAGGTCCAGAGGCAGAAGGACTCCCTCCTGCCTTTGATTATGCAAAGTATGTAGAGTGAGTCAGGGGGTGGGGTGGGGTGAGGTGGGATTACATTAGACCACCAGGGCCAGTGTTAAATTAGGGGCGGGGGGTTCAGGGGGACCCCAACAACAGCTCTGAGCTGTTTAGTTTTAAGCTGCTATGGCAAGGGTTTCCCCGTGTGCATTGCACGGAATTGTTAATGAGCTCGTTTTAATACAAGCGAGCTCATTAGCATGGGACTTTCGGTCACTGCTTCCGTGCACGGTAAAGCAGCGGCTGTGCGTCGGCCTCTCAATAAGGTTTCATTTAGGCTGGCAAAAACCAGTCTAAATGAAACGCTGCAAGCCCAGTTTGCTTTGCGCTTATTCTTTAAAGGAAGTCCTTTGTTAGGTTTTTATGACTGCAGCTGATGAGTTACCTCTGGATCTTCCCATATGGCGGAGTTCCTATGAATGGCATAAATATTCAACGCAATAATGGAGCCTGTAAGAAAGGAAAGAAAAAAAAAGACCTCAAATTAAAGACCAAGGGGCCCTTTTATTAAGCTGCGTTAGGCGCTAACGTGTTCCTAACATAGCTTAAAATGGAGTACCGCGGAAAGCGCCAAATGTGCGCACACTAACCGTGCAGTAAAACTTTTTTTTGAGGGGGGGGGTGTCAGGAGTGGAGAGTTAGTGTAACTACATTATCGTGTAATAACTGGTTAGCCCACAGATATCATAAGTACATAAGTATTGCCACACTGACACAGACCAAAGGTCCATCAAGCCCAGCATCCTGTTTCCAACAGTGGCCAATCCAGGTCACAAGTACCTGGCAAGATCCCGAAAAAGTTCAATACATTTTATGCTGCTTATCCCAGAAATAAGCAATTAATTTTCCCCAAGTCAATTTAATAATGGTCTATGGACTTTTCCTTTAGGAAGCTGTCCAGACCTTTTTTAAACCCCGCTAAGCTAACTGCCTTTACCTTACAAAATGGGTGGCAGTAAGTATATATGTAGTAATTTTACAAAATGGCTGTATACTAATCTGCTAGCAAATGCAAAAAGGATCACCGAGATCGAGGAACGGAAGAGCCGCTACTGATGACTCAGAAGGGATGGAGGAAGGGGAGTTCATTGATAGACCTTCCAAACACATTTGGGTGGTCCTTCAATGCATATTTATTGTAGTGTAACCTCTAGCGTACCTATGTCGGGGTGGTGATGTCTGAAGGGGCAGGGGACCGGCAGAGCCCACAGCTCCCTTGCTTGGAGGAGGGGTGTGTTTGCTGCCCAGGAGATGCACTGCCCACGCTCCACCGGGGGGGGGGGGGGGGGGGGGGAGAGAGGTGTGTGCTCCACCCCACTGAGTGTAACCAGAAAGGCTCGACACGAGGCCATGTTTCTGCATTAACTGCCTGCGTCAAACATTTACTGATTTATCTAAAAGAATAAAACAGACTCTTCTTATACCATAGAAGAAAAAGACACAAGACAGAAGTTTCTGACATGCGAACATTTGGCGCTCTTCTCTCTGCTCCAAATCTATCCAAAAAAACAGAAATCATATTGTAAGGAGGAGGTAGAAGGAAGGCAGAGAAGAGCTGATAGTGACAGTAAGCGGGGAAAGGAGAAAAACCCTCAAGAGGGGAAAAGGGAATAGGAGACTGATGAAAAGGGAAGAGAACTACAGAGCCCAGCAACACTTGCAAGGAAGGAGGGAACAAGAGAAACAGTACCACAACTCCCAGCAGGTAGTAGAGTCAGGGGGTGATTGGGAGATGGAGGATAATCAGGGGGAGGAGCAGCACCTGGGAGAGAGGGTGGGGGAAGACTCCACGGAGTGGGAGGAGATTGAACTAGGAGAAGAAAGCGAAAGGAAAGAGGTTGGTGAGGAGCAAATGGAGTTCTTTTGCTCAGGACAAAGAGAGGTGGAAAAGGAAGAGACTGCAGAGAGAGAGAAGCCAGAGATTTGGGGCCGCTAAGTGACATTGCCTAGATGCGGTCTGGCTTCATGGAACTGTGGGAATTAATTACCTGAAGGAGGTCAGTCTGAACATTTGTGGGAGGTTGTCAGAGTGTTGGTGTCTGGCAAATGAGGGTGGTGAAAATGCCTCTAACTCCTAGGCAGTAGCAGAGAGGAGCGGAGGAATAGACTGAACCACAGATTTTCCCAAGTCTTTAGCTAATTCTAAGACTGAACTGTTGTTTGTTTGGTGTGTTGGAAAAGTGAAGCAAAGTGCACGGAGACCAACAGCTGTGGTACAGTGAACATACTGTTTTTCCCACTGGTACCGCGGTGTAATAAAGTACTCTGCAGGATAAATTTGGGTACTGTGAATAATTACTTTTTGCAAGTAAGCAGGAGCAGTTCCTCTTAGGAGGTGGATTAGCCCCAATTGTGTGGGTGAAGACAGACAGCACGGAGAGGTGCGGGTCAAGAGCAGACAGCACGGAGAGGTGCTTGCTGACAATATGCATAATTTTAAAGTACCATTACAACAAGCTTTACTGAAAAACTATATCAAAGATAAAATTAAATGTAATTAAAATCCCTAACTAACTATCAAGGAATACTGATGACATTGTGATCTCAACCCTGAGAATGATATTACCATTACTAAATGTACCAAAAGACTGTGCAAACTAGTGTTGAGTATTGTAAAAGCACTCTCTTCAGTTCTTAGACCAACAAGTCCTTAATTATCTAACTATATAAATGACAAGTGACCGACTCACCCGCAAATGCGCAGTACAGCCCGAACGTTGAGAGAGGAAAAGTCCAAGCCCCGCCTCCACAAGCTCCAGAACCAGAAAGGAGGAAGAGTCAGAGGCGGGGCGAGGGGCGGAGAGTACAGAACAGGCCCGAACGTAATGGAGGTTGCCGAAGCACCAACCTCCACCCTCCTCCCCAACATTGCCGCCGCCACTCCCACTCCCCTCCATGCCGGGCCCCCTGCACTGACATGACAGCGCCTCTCACCTCCATGTGAAAGCGTTGCAGGCAGCAGAAGATCGATCTTCTGCTGTCTGCAGCGCTTTCACACGGTGGTGAGAGGTGCTGTCATGTCAGTTAAGGGGGCCTGGCACGGAGGGGGGAGGGAGCGGCGGCGAGGAGAATAGCTGGACATGGGGGGAGGGGAGGGGAGAGAGCAGGGTTGGTGGACGGGGGGGGAGGGCAGGGGAGACTGCAGGGTTGCTGGACATGGATCAATGGAGGGGAGGGGAGGGCAGGGGACAGAGGAGGGTTGCTGGACATGGATCGATGGAGGTGAGAATTATTAAATTTAGAACAACAAAAAAACTCGCCCGTTTTAACGGGCTTAACGGCTAGTAGGACAATATCCAATATGCGAACTGATATAATATAGTAGCTTGCAACAGACTCATGATATGAACTCCTCCATAGGATACCGCAATTTCCAATATCATTCTCTTGACTGCAAAAGACCACAATAGCTAGCAATGAAGAGGAAAGGAATCCAAATCTCACCGTTCAACCCTCACCTTCAACTTGAGTGCTCCAAATCTATGAGAATTCCAGAGCGTTATTAGGTACGATAACAAAAACCTATTCAAGTTCCATCTTCTGTCTTTTTCTTCTGTGTTATAAGAGGAGTCTGATTTATTCTTTTAAACATGCCAGTAACTCCTGAGGCAGGCAGCAAGGCCGAAACATGGTCCCGTGTCGAGTCTTTATGGTTACGAGTCTTTGTGGTTACACTACAATCAATATATATTGAAGAACCACCCAAGTGTGTTTGGAAGGTCTATCAACGAACTCCACTTCCCTTCCTCCAGCCATCCTGAAACATTAGCACATGGCCATTAATACTTAAAATACAAAAAAAGGCATGTCCACGTGGGAATAAAAATGACCTTAGTGCATGGGAAAACCCGCCTAAGTGTGTGCTAAGGCCACTTTTTAAATCGCAGCTTAGCCAAAGTTGAATCTTTTTCAAACCATAAGAGATTTGCTGCATAATACTTGGACCATTGGGCATCGTAGAGTAAAAGGGACACTCAGGGAGGACAAAACCATAGTCATGAGACTAAATGAATTCTTTGCTTTGGTTTTTACTGAGGAAGATATAATGGAACCAACCTAGAAATGGTAAGGGCTGCATTTCAATAAAAATTTTAATCGCAATTAATTGTGCGATTAAAGGTAAGTTATGACTTGCCTAGAGTCACAAGGAGCTGCATGGGGGGAAAAAAATAACATACTTTTAAAAATAACAGCCCTAAATATGTTAAATACATTAAATACATTTACTTGAGAACCAAGTAAACTCCGTAATAAAGAAAATGTTTTACTCAATGTGGAAACTCAAAAGAATAAAATCTTTCTTCCCAAGGGAAATATTTCGAAACCTAATACAATCAATGGTCCTAAGCCATACAGACCACTGCAACAGAATCTATGAGGGATGTAAAGAACAACTCGCAAAAAAAACTCCAGACCGCCCAAAACACAGCTGCCAGGCTGATAGTTGGTAAAACACGCTTTGAAAGCGCCAAACCCCTCCAAGAAAAGCTACACTGGCTCCCAATCAAAGAACGGATCATCTTCAAAATCTGCACCTTGGTCCACAAAATTATCTACGGCATAGTCCCAGGATACATGATAGACCTCATAGATCTACCAACCAGAAACAGAATCGGATCATCACGATCATACCTAAACTTACATTATCCAAATTGTAAAGGACTGAAATACAAAAGAACTTATGCATTCAGCTTCTCCTACCTAAGCGCACAACTATGGAATGGACTCCCAAAAGCTGTGAAAACAATCCATGACCGCGGAATACTACAAAAGGGCAATACTAAGAGAGATTCAGTTCCTTACAAAGTGGATGCGAAACGGGAGCTCGCTGTAGAGCAAACCGACTGGAAAAGAAAAAAAATGCCCAAATAAAAGATAAGTGCAAAGATTGCGGATATATATACTGTAGAACTGCGTTATAAAAAAAAGGTAGATTAGACTGATGAGGATTCCCGCATGGTAACGCACTGGTAGGGTGAAAGAACCAGCGGCATAGCGGAGCGGTGCTGTTCAAAAGAAAATGAACGGCACCGGGGATCTGAAGTCTGTTTACCTCAAAAATAAATAACAATTAAAAAAAAAAAGACTTTGTAGGTGTATATAGTTTGCTATAGAGTTATTAAATTATCAAATTTATTGAGCAAAGTACAGGTGGTTTAATTGAAAAAAATAATACAAAATACAAATTGACAAATTACAGGTGATGATTCAGATGATTTCAAACTAATCCTGGTGAACCTGGAAGATATACTAGACCAAATCAACAAGCTAAAGAGCAGAAAATCACCTGGACTGGATGGTAAATACCCCAGAATACTAAAAAAAAAAAAAAAACCCTTAAAAATGAAATTACAGATCTACTATTATTAATCTATCATTAAGGGCCCCTTTTGCTACACCTCTCTAGTGATTCCTGGCACAGCAAATGCAACGCAGCCCATTCAAATTGAGGTGGGGTCAGGGAGGAGCCGGGAGCTATGCAGTAATATTCAGTGTTCGGTGTCCGCACAGCTAAGTGACCAAACAGGACCACGTAAAAAAGCAGCCCAAAATTTGATTGCTTAGTTATGTGGGATGAGAGAGAAAAAATGACAGCGGTACTTACATAGTAACATAGCAAATGACAGCAGATAAAGATCTGTACGGTCCATCCAGTCTGCCCAACAAGATAAACTCATTTACATGGTATGTGATACTTTATATGTATACCCGAGTTTGATTTGTCCTTGCCTTTCTCAGGGCACAGACCGTAGAAGTCTGCCCAGCACTGTTCTTGTACTAAACGTTCTGAAGATTCTGGAATCCTAAAGAGTTACAAGGTTCTGGAATCCCAATTAGTAGCAACATTCCATGTAGAACCCCAAAGAGTAACATAGTAACATAGTAAATGACGGCAGATAAAGACCTGTACAGTCCATTTAGTCTGCCTAACAAAATAAACTCATTTTACATGGTATGCAATGGGTATTTGTCCTTGCCATTCTCTGCCCAGCACTGTTCTTGTACTAAAAGTTCTGAAGCTAACGTCGAAGCCCCTTAAATTTACACTTCAGCCCATCCCTTATCTATTCAGTCACGATCAGGGTGTAGACCGTAGAAGTCTGCCCAGCTCCCGTTTTGTTTCCAATTACCGGCATCGCCACCCAATCTCCGCTAAGATTCCATGGATCCATTCCTGCTAAAACAGGATTCCTTTGTGTTTATCCCACGCATGTTTGAATTCCATTACCGTTTTCATCTCCACCACCTCCTGCGGGAGGGCATTCCACATATCCACCACCCTCTCCGTGAAAAAATACTTCCTGACATTAGTCCTGAGTCTGCCCCCCCTTTAACCTCAGTTCATGTCCTCTAGTTCTACTGCCTTCCCGTCTCCGGAAAAGGTTCGTTTGCAGATTAATACCTTTCAAGTATTTGAACGTCTGTATCATATCACCCCTGTTTCTCCTTTCCTCCAAGGTATACATGTTCAGGTCAGCAAGTCTCTCCTCGTACGGTTTGCAACGCAAATCCCATACCATTTTCGTAGCTTTTCTTTGCACCGCTTCCAGTCTTTTTACATCTTTAGCAAGATACGGCCTCCAAATACATGCTTAGCAAGATACGGCCACTTGTACTTATGCAGGTCCCAGACAATATTCATCTGGGACACACATTAAGTACGAGTGGCCAGCAGCAGTCCAGTCAGATCCAGATATTCAATGTCAGTTCCCGGACAGGCATCGACTATCCAGGTTTGATGATGGTCAGTGTTTACAAACCTGCTGACCACCGCTAGTTGAATATTGACCAGTAAGTGTTGGAAACTTATACTTTATAGCTTACTTCTGCCTGTATGTAGTCAATGATGAAACTGTCCCATGTTTTTGCCTGAAGAATCTAAATTTAAATTAAGCCTTGGGTGACTCTCTTTATAATGGTGGTTAATAAATCCCAATAAATAAATAAACCCTTAGGTTCAGAGCGAACGTTCTGGCCTGGAGTGACAAACTGAGTGCAAGAGGAATGGATTATCTGTGCCAGTGACCTTCCAGTGAAAGCTGGTTCTAGCCCTGACCTTTATACAAATTTTAAAAATGTACTAAAGTTACCCACCTGATGCTCACAGGGCAAGACAAGGTTACACATTAAACTAAAAGTGTTAAAAGTAAGTGGGTGAAAAGCAGCAATGGTGACATCGCTATACACAACAGCCCTTTAAAAGTTGCAGTTACAACAGACTTGCTTGGAATGGAGGAGTGGCCTAGTGGTTAGAGCACTGGTCTTGCAATCCAGAGGTGACCAGTTCAAATCCCACTGCTGCTCCTTGTGATCTTGGGCAAGTCACTTAACTCTCCATTGCCTCAGGTACAAACTGAGATTGTGAGCCCTCCTGGGACAGAGAAATATCCAGAGTACCTGAATGTAACTCACCTTGAGCTACTACTGAAAAAGGTGTGAGCAAAATCTAAATAAATAAGTTGCCATAGTTTGTCTGAATAAACTCAAAAAGCCAGTGCTTGACAAGTGGGGAATCCCCCCCCCCCCCAAAGATACCATCTATTATGCCATGCCCAGTATAATACCCTCAGTGGCATCTAACAATACCAGTCCACACCTAAATATGCAACCCCCCCCCCCCCCCCCAGGTATTCCTCTCCACACCAACAAACAAGCAAAGGGGCAATTTTGTGATTCACACTTTCCTATGGTGGTGTCCATGTTGATCTGCAATAATCAGACTAGATCATAAACAATCTTTCTGTTCTTTGACCGTTAGCTTTCAGTATTTGTCCCCTTTAAAATGGCAACAGCATTTGAACAAGTTATTTGGTTGTCTGATCTGAGCAGCAAAATATAAGTTTAGTTTTACCAAAGGCATTTATGTTTAAAAATGACAAGAGGAATTTAAAGCAGTTTCTTGGATGGCCCTCATGGAGTATATCTAACCCACCCTGGTTTTTATGTGGTGATGTGATGAGGTTAGTTTAAGACAACTGTAATTACTACAGTGATTTGATATGGTCATTACAGTCAAATATACTGGCTTACAAGTGGTTTTGCAATAAAGTAATATACCTCTGAAATATATAATTAATCAAGCTCTTCACATGGCCAAAGGATTGATAAGAACATAAGAATAGCCATACTGGGTCAGACTAGTATCCTGCTTCCAGCAGTGGCCAATCCTGGTCACAAGTACCTGGCAGAAACCCAAATAGTAGCAACATTCCATGTAGAACCCCAAAGAGTAGCAACATTCCATGTAGAACCCCAAAGAGTGGCAACATTCCAGGTAGAACCCCAAAGAACAGCAAGATTCTGGAGTCCTAAAGAGTAATAAGATTCCAGGCAGAATCTCTAGGAACATTTCATGCTACCAATCCCAGGGCAAGCAGCAGCTTCCCCCATGTCTATCTCAATAGCGGACTACGGACTTTTCCTCCAGGAACATGTCCAAAATTTTTTTTTTAAACCCAGATAAATTAACCACCATTATCACATTCTCAAATTAACATCAAAGTAATTTATAAGTTCCCTGTTCCTCATGCCTTTTGTTATAATAGATACCTGAATAATATGTGGCTTAATCATTTTTTTTGCAGTGAAAACGTGAAAGATTCTCTGGTTCAGTTAACCACTAAAGAGAACGTAATGAGGAATACTCGTTCCATTTATGTGTAGAATTGATAAACCACACATTCGAAAAGTCATCATGAGGGAAAATATTCTAATGAAGTCACAGAACAAAACCATAAAATCAACAGCATAATATTCAACAAAGAATCGACGTTAAGGAGTCCTTTTCATAAGATGCGGCAAGCGTTAACGCGTGCTTACCGCAGGATAAAATTCACTAGCTAAAGGTGTGCTCAGCCATCCTAAAGTACTTTTTGCACATGTGCGTGATACCTACGTGCTACAAAATAATTATTAGTTTTTAGCACTGGGTCAGGTCTGGGGGCAGCGAGTAGGCATGTTCCGTGCTAATCGGTTACGGCACCAATTAGTACGTGGTTAGAACATGAGCCTTTTCTGCCTACATTATAGGTGTCGGTAAGTGCTCACGCACTAATGGGAAAATTAACGCATGGCCATTATTGCAGAAATAGAAAAAAAATCGGCCATTTCCCAGCAGCGCTTAAAGTGGCCTTAGTGTGCAGGAAAGACCCGTACTGGGGTTATCACAGGCCACCTTTTAGCCCTAGGTGGCCAAACAAAGACACAGGAGAAGGTAGAAAACAAGGGGAAGAGGGAAGCATAGAACCACAACACACAACCAGAAACTTCAAAACAGAATGCAAGAGGTAGTATGTTCTTAAAAAAAGGGACAGTCATGCTGAAAGATCTGGAAGAGGCTAAGTATAAGAGTAGGCCAAGATAGCACTGAAAACAACCCACAAAGTATTAATATGCCCCCCCCCCCCCCCCAACAAAAACAGCCAAGCTTTAAGCAATGACTGCATGCTAACATAGTAAATGACAGCAGATAAAGACCTGAACGGTCCATCCAGTCTGCCCAACAAGATAAACTCATTTATGTGATACTTTATACCTGGGTTTGATTTGTCCTTGCCATTCTCAGGGCACAGACCTAGATGTCTGCCCAGCACTCTTCTTGTACTAAAGGTTCTGAAGATTCTGGAATCCTAAAGAGTTACAAGATTCCGGAATCCCAGTTAGTAGCAACATTCCATGTAGAATCCCAACTAGTAACATAGTAAATGACAGCAGATAAAGACCTGTACGGTCCATCCAGTCTGCCCAACAAGATAAACTCATTTTACATGGTATGTGATACTTTATACCTGAGTTTGATTTGTCCTTGCCATTCTCAGGGCACAGACCATAAAAGTCGGCCCAACACTCTTCTTGTACTAAAAGTTCTGAAGCTAACGTCGAAGCCTCTTAAAATTTACACTCCAGCTTATCCATATCTATTCAGTTATGATGAGGGCGTAGACCATAGAAGTCTGCCTAGCACTGGAACTGGTTTTGCTTCCCAATTACTGGCGTTGCCACCTAATCTCCGCTAAGATTCCGTGGATCCATTCCTTCTAAAAAGCATTCCTTTGTGTTTATCCTAAGCATGTTTGAATTCCGTTACCGTTTTCATCTCCACCACCTTTCTCGCAGAATATTTTCTCACTAATCACACCATCCAGCCGCAGTTGTACCGCGTGGCTTTCTGCATCAGCATCTTCCGTGCGTCTGCAGTGCCGTTATTGATATTCTCTGTGGCCTCGTTGTCATGACAAGTCAAATACATGAATTGTGACAGTGATAATTAAGTGCATTCAGACCTGAAAAATAAACCAATGTATATTGAAAAAAAAAAAATCAGAAAAAGATAGAAATCAGAATCGCCATTATCTCAGGAGAGAACCTCTCTCGGATCAGACAGTAGTTTCAGTTTCACCTCTATAGATAAGGATTAATACGATCAAACCAACCTGCAGGGACGGAGCGCCCGTCAAAGAAGGTGATAGGTTTGGTGAGCTCACGGGATATTCCAGGGACCGGTGGGTAAAGGCGGAGACATTCCTTGATGAACATTGTGGTGTGGGTCATCTTACTGAGGTCATCCCTGAAAGAAATGCAGAACAAGGGATAGCTCTATGCGAGGCACAGAATGTACAATTAAAACACTCCAGTATCAGGAACATCTCTTCTGGGTGGGATAATGATTTGTAACTTAAAGAATCGTTCTAGCCTAACTGCATCTGTTTTTTTGAAAGCATATCATTTCTTACTGCAGTAACTCTCCAGCCTTCTGAATTTGGATCAGGTGCCATTCCTGTTTTTAGATTAAAAGGAACGTACTACATTCAAAATTTGCACTCTGGTTCATAAAATTATTTACGGAGAGGCCCCGGTCTACATGTCAGACCTCATAGACTTACCACCCAGGAACACTAAAAGATCAGCACGCACATTCCTGAACCTCCATTACTCCAGCTGCAAAGGATTAAAGTACAAATTAACATATGCATCCAGCTTCTCCTACATAAGCACGCAGCTATGGAATGCATTACCACTCGCCATGAAAAAAATACGCGACCTAACTAACTTTCGGAGATCACTGAAGACCTACCTGTTCAACAAGGCATACCACAATGATCAATCCTAATTCCAGACAACGAAATGCAAGCCTGAATTGAATGCGACCTAACTCTCTATACTCGACTACCAAAGCCTACTCTACCATGAATGAACTTTCAACGAAATACCACACTCTCTCTTATTCCTAATATGAACTCTTTATACTTGACTGCTTAATCTACTATCCAGCTTATAATTGAAAAAGAAAAACGCCTATATTGCGACCCAAATCGGGAGATAGACGTTTATCTCACAAAAACGAATAAAGCGGTATAATCGAAAGCCGAATTTGGACGTTTTCAACTGCACTCCGTCGCGGATGCGGACAACGTTGATGGGGGCATGTCAAAGGCGTGGTGAAGGCGTAACTGGGGCGTGGTTATCGGCCGATCAGAGATAGGCGCCTTTCGCCAATAATGGAAAATAAATATGCGTTTTTAGCAAGAATTTAGGGCACTTTTCCTGGACCCTGTTTTTCCACGAAAAGGGCCCCAAAAAGTGCCCTAAATGACCAGATGACCACTGGAGGGAGTCGGGGATGACCTCCCCTGACTCCCCCAGTGGTCTCAAACCCCCTCCCACCACAAAAATATGCCGTTTCACAACTTTTTATGTTCACCCTCAAATGTCATACCAACCTCCCTGGCAGCAGTATGCAGGTCACTGGAGCAGTTATTAGGGGGTGCAGTGGACGTCAGGCAGGTAGACCCAGGCCCATCCCCCCCACCTGTTACACTTGTGCTGGTAAATGGGAGCCCTCCACACCGCCCCCCAAACCCACTGTACCCACATGTAGGTGCCCCCCTTCACCCCTTAGGGCTATAGTAATGGTGTAGACTTGTGGGCGGTGGGTTTTGAGGGGGATTTGGGGGGCTCAACACCCAAGGGAAGGGTGCTATGCACCTGGGAGCTCTTTTACCTTTTTTTTTTGTTTTTGTAAAAATGCCCCCTAGAGTGCCCGGTTGGTGTCCTGGCATGTGAGGGGGACCAGTGCACTACGACTCCTGGCCCCTCCCACGAACAAATGCCTTGGATTTATTTGTTTTTGAGCTGGGCGCTTTCATTTTCCATTATCGCTGAAAAACAAAAACGCCCAGCTCACAAATTGTCGAATAAAACATGGACGTCTATTTTTTCCCAAAATACGGTTCGGTCCGCCCCTTCACGGACCCGTTCTTTGAGATAAACGCCCATGGAGATAGACGTTTTCGTTCGATTATGTCCCTCCACGTCAATCATGATCTTTAATGTAATACCATTTGTATCTCTCACTCCGGAATGGCGATCGCCATGACGGAACAACGTAAGCCACATTGAGCCTGCAAACAGGTGGGAAAATGTGGGATACAAATGCAACAAATAATAATAATAATGTACACTAGTTTGTTACTCTTTTATATACCTCTACTAGAAGGATACTAATTTACCTTCTCTTTCCCTTAAAATTGTTCCCATTAATAGACAAGGAAGTGCACTGAACTACATCCACAGAATAAATCTGAACAAGTTTCTACCTATCTCCCAATAAATCTATCTGCTTCCTAAATCCCTCAGAACAGGTATTAAAAAAAAAAAAGAGTTGGGACTTGGTAGCATCTTCATTTCCTTTGATCCACAGGCACAAAAAGCTCCTACACTTGAAATAAGGCAAAGCAACACTGTGCCCCTAAAATTGCAGCTCCCATTACAGCTATTGCCTCTGTCCAAACTGAAAGCTTGGTCCAAGGCAAGATTCTGGTTTCATGAGATATATGTATCCACATTCAATCTATCAGGAAAGAAGTACAAGAATTAAGAGAGGAGGTGGCAAAACTAAGAAGCATCTGCGATAACCAGAAATTCAGCCCAGAGATGCATGTTGAAATATTGGAGGATCTCCAGCAAAGGGACAGAAGATCTTTGTGCAGAAAGAGGACAGCTGGACACAAGTCACCAGACCTACAAAAACCAACCCTCCAACTCCGTCTTCTGTTGAACTGATGAATCGGTTCACAGCCTTGGAGGCAAAAGAGCCGAAAACATCTCAAGAACAAGAAGAGACAATGATCGTTAATCACAAAGCCGCTGGATTGGTGGCCAATAAGAAGCGAAAAGGTAGTTGTTTATTTTTTTATTTGGATTTTGCTCACACCTTTTTCAGTAGTAGCTCAAGGTGAGTTACATTCAGGTACTCTGGATATTTCTCTGTCCCAGGAGGGCTCACAATCTCAGTTTGTACCTGAGGCAATGGAGGGTTAAGTGACTTGCCCAAGATCACAAGGAGCAGCAGTGGGATTTGAACTGGCCCCCTCTGGATTGCATGAGCGGTACTCTAACCACTAGGCCACTCCTCCACCCTCACCTCACCCTATGCTTGGAACAACCTTCCTGAGCCCTTACGCCAAGCCCCCTCCCTGCCCATCTTCAAGTCTTTGCTTAAAACCCACCTCTTCAATGCTGCATTCGGCACCTAACTCTTACCGTTCAGTAAATCCAGACTGCCCCATTTTGACCGCCACTATCGGACCGACCATTCACTTGTCTATTAGATTGTAAGCTCTTTGAGCAGGGACCGTCCCTCTATGTTAAATTGTACAGCGCTGCGTAACTCTAGTAGCGCTTTAGAAATGTTAAGTAGTAGTAGTAGTATTTAGATTAATGCAATTGCTGGGATGGGGTGATTATTGACCAGCTGATGACAGTGGAGGAATTGCATAGTGGTTAAAGCAGTGGGCTGAAAAGCACTCAGGTATACATTAAGCCTCTCCCCTACCCCTTCCAGGACAGGGAAATACCTACTCTTACCTGAATGAAAGTCATCTTGAACTACTACTGAAAGAGGTGTGAGCTAAATCTAAATAAATAAGCAAGGAAACACAGCCAGAACCTGGAGGGTAAAAATCAAGCTGTAAAAAAACATCCAGAGCAAGAAAAAGAAACTAATCCCTGGGTGGAGCTAAGCAATAGATAAACTGCAGGCCCCACCTCAGAAATGGCCTAGAGCAGCGGTTCCCAAACCTGTTCCACCAGTCCGGTAATCAAGAGAAATCTGTAGGTGATGGGAGGCCATGCACACAAATCTAGCTCATGAATATTCATTGCAGATATCCTGAAAACCCAACAGACTGTGGGCTCCCTCAGAAGACGTTTGGGAACCACTAGCTCAGACAATAGGAATTAGCAGAAGAAATCAGAGAAAATGTTTCTTCACTCAATGTGTAATTAAACTCTGGAATGCCTTGCAAGAGAATGTGGTAAAGGTGGTTAGCTTACCACATAAGCACCGCCATACTGGGAAAAGACCAAGGGTCCATCAAGCCCAGTATCCTGAGCCCTGAGCCCCTACGTCTTGCCCCATCCTTGGCCACCTTTAAATCTAGACTGAAAGCCCACCTCTTTAACATTGCTTTTGACTCGTAACCACTTGTAACCACTCGCCTCCACCTACCCTCCTCTCTTCCTTCCCGTTCACATTAATTGATTTGATTTGCTTACTTTATTTTTTGTCTATTACATTGTAAGCTCTTTGAGCAGGGACTGTCTTTTCATGTATGGTGTACAGCGCTGCGTATGCCTTGTAGTGCTATAGAAGTGATAAAAAGTAGTAGTAGTAGTCTCTTGTAACCAGAGCTAATATTGTGATGTCATAATGCCTCAGGCCACCAATAAGAGCCCTCATCAGTGATGTCACAATGGCTTGATTGTCCTATACTTGGCTTACTTTTATTACATAGCTCTTTGAGCAGGGACTGTCTTTCTTCTATGTTTGTGCAGCGCTGCGTACGCCTTGTAGCGCTATAGAAATGCTAAATAGTAGTAGTAGTATCCTGTCTCCGACAACAGCCAATCCAGACTTCAAAAACCCCACCCAAAAAAAAAAAAAAAATGTTCAATGGACTTTTCCCTCAGGAATCTGTCCAAACCCCCCTTAAACTCCGTAAGGCCAGCTGCTGTCACTACATTCTCCGGTAACGAGTTCCAGAGTCCAACCACACGCTGAGTAAAGAAAAGCTTTCTCCTATTTGCTTTAAATCTACCATATTCTAGCTTCATTTTGTGTCCCCTGGTTCTATTCTTGTTTGAAAGTGTAAACAAAGGCTTCACATCTGTCCGCTGTACTCCGCTCATTATCTTGTAGACTTCTATCGTATCCCTTTCTAGGTCTGCTAACTGGCTAAGTAACCACATACATTTAGGAAGACAAAACAGCTGTTGTAACTGTAAGTGGCGAGTTAACTGAGCACCAGTCCAAATAATGGCCTGCGCCTGGTTAACAGCCAGGTCAGCAGTCTTACCTGGATATTTAACGCCAGGATCTGCACTTGCCCAGGCATTCAATACCGGGCTTAGCCCAGCTGCTTACCTCTGTGGGCTGAATATCGACCCCTATAATTTAGCTCGCAAATGACACATTTACGAGCGAAAGGTTATAGAAAGGGGCAACAAGTGTTTTTCCCTCTGTCTATCATGCAGGGAGTCCTCTTGGGGAATCAGACAGATTAAAGCAGCCATTTCTCTCACCATTCCACCGTGTCACGATCCCCCAGAATCTCTTGGATTTCCTCCCTGCATTTTTCCTGGTGCTCTGGGTACTTGGCCAAGCAGTACAAGATCCAGGAGATGCCACTGGCTGTGGTATCGTGACCCTCAAACATGAAGGTGTCCACCTCAGCACGGAGATCCTTACTGGAGAGGCCTTCGCCGTTCTCATCCTGGGTAAATAAGAACACACTGTCAAAAGGGGTTAAAAACTCCCATGGCAGCTCCCACCAATGTATGAGTGGACAGAAGCACACCGTGTTGAGCTGATTTTCACAAAAATGCTACAATACGCATTTTCAGTGCCTTATGCACAGCACAATTATAAGCACACTAGTAAAAAAGCCCCGTTTCTGATGCAAATGAAACGGGGGCTAGCAGGGTTTTCTTCTGTGTGCATGTGGGAGTGTGTGTGTCCCTGCCCTCTGCCCTCTCTCCCTTCCCCTGTGCTGTCTGTCCTCTCTGTCCCCTCCCCCCTCGGAGTCGAGTCCTTCAGTGTTAAGTTTCCTGCTGTGTTTGTGTTACAGAGATAGTGAGGGCTTCTGCCCTCTCTCCCCTCCCCCCTCTGAGTCCTTCACTGTTACAGAGAGAGCGATTTGATTTCGTGCTTTGCTGTGTTTTCCTTCACTGTTTGTGTTACAGAGAGAGCGAGGGCGGGGCAGACACTCATGGGGAAACCGGATATCTCTCCCCCTTCACACTTCCGGCTGGAGGCTTCATTTAGAACGTTGGTGGTGCCTTTTATATATAATAAGCACCGCCCTACTGGGAAAAGACCAAGGGTCCATCAAGCCCAGTATCCTGTCTCTGACAGCGGCCAATCCAGGCTTCAAGAATCTGGCAATCCTCCCAGAAAAAAAAATTAATAATGCTCGATGGACTTTTCCTTTAGGAATCTGTCCAATCCCCTCTTAAACTCCTTAAGGCCAGCCGCTGCCACCACATTCTCCTGCAACGAGTTCCAGAGTCCAACTACACGCTGAGTAAAGAAAATCTTTCTCCTATTTGTTTTAAATCTACCATATTCTAGCTTCATCTTGTGTCCCCTGGTTCTATTGTTGTTTGAAAGTGTAAACAAATGCTTCACATCTGTCCGCTCTACTCTGCTCATTATCTTGTAGACTTCCCTCATATCACCCCTCAGCCGCCTTTTCTCCAAGCTGAAGAGCCCTAACCGTCTTAGCCTTTCCTCATAGGGAAGTCGTTCCATCCCTTTTATCATTTTGAAAAATAAGTGTACTTCAACGCTGTGATCAAATCCCCTGTACTGTTCTGAATAGCGCTGGAAAATTAGCGCCGGAACAGCATGGGGGATCAAAGCCCTCATGATCAAAACTTATAGCATGCAAATTTGCGTATGCTATTAGATTTGATCATCGGGGGGTCTTCTGTGGGAGGATTGAGCGTGGGCATCAGTGGCGTAGCCACAGGTGGGCCGGGGTGGGCCAGGGCCCACCCACTTAAGGCTCAGGCCCATCCAACAGTAGCACACATTTACTACTACTACTACTACTTAGCATTTCTATAGCGCTGCCAGGGTTACGCAGCGCTGTACAAGTTTAAACACAGGGAGGGACAGTCCCTGCTCAAGAGAGCTTACAATCTAACGGTAACAGACTACGTAGTCAGTGTAGGTAACAGGAATGGGGAAGGTGGTTAGGCGCCAAAAGCAAGGGAGAAGAGATGGGCCTTGAGTAAGGACTTGAAGATGGGCAGGGAGGGCGCATGGCGTATGGGCTCAGGAAGTCTGTTCCAGGCATAAGGTGCTGCGAGGCAGAAGGGGCGGAGTCTGGAGTTAGCGGTGGTGGAGAAGGGTACAGATAGGAGTGATTTGTCCTGAGAGCGGAGGTTACGGGTGGGAACATACGGGGAGAGGAGGGTAGAGAGGTAATGGGGGGCAGCAGATTGAGTGCACTTGAAGGTCAATAGAAGAAGCTTGAACTGTATACGGTATACGGTAGTGGTAGCTGGTGGGGATCCCAAGCTCCATCAGCTGAAGACTTCTCCCTGATGGTAACGAAAATGCTACTCTCCATGATACCAGCACCTGCACATGCTCAGTTTTCAGCACATGCCTGCTGCAGACTGCCAAGGTGGAAAGAAACGTTTTCCTGCCAACTGAGATATTTTTTTGGTTTTGGGGGGGGGGGGGGGGGGGGGAGAACACTTGGTGCCCACCCACTTCTTGCCTAGGCCCACCCAAAATCTGTTGTCTGGCTACGCCCCTGGTGGGCATCCCAAAGAAGTTCTTTGACAGGACCAGTAAATCAGCCTTGTGCCCACCCTTTTGCCCCTCTGTCTTACAACCCAACTTTCTTGCTATTCTTCCTCCTCTTTAAGGCCAGCACCGTGACCACATTCAAAAATATATGATTGCAAGGCTAGCGTTTCCTGGCACCGATGTTGCAATGCATCAAATGAGCATTAGGAAGTGATGGTAGTGCTACCATATGCTTTGAACGTGCTCTTGGGATCTGACCTTAAAACTCTAGAACTCATTGCCAGAGAATGGGGTAAAAGCAGTTAGCTTAGCAAGGTTTAAAAAAAAGATTTGGACAATTTCCTAAAAGAAAAGTCCATAAGCCATTATTAAGATGGACTTGGAAAAATCCACTGCTTTTTTCTAGGATAAGCAATATAAAATCTGTTTACTCTTTTGGGATCTTGTCAGGTACTTGTGACCTGGATTGGCCACTGTTGGAAACAGGATACGAGGACTGATGGACCTTCGGACTGTCCCATTATGGCAATGCTTATATTCTAAGAGAAGGAAGAATAGTGGACAGCTGTAGCACAAAGATTTCACCACCCTACCTGGCCAACCTAATTCTCTCTTCAGCTGTTGGGCAGACTGGATGGACCGTGCAGGTCTTTTTCTGCCGTCATCTACTATGTTACTATGTTGGGGTGTGGGGATCTCAGCCACCCATGCAGCTTCATCTGGCTGGTTCTACTGGCTTTTCTGCTGCCCCTCGTGACTCCCTAGGTTCACCTAGTGGTAGGGCATGCCCTCCAAACCAACCTCTTAGTTTGCAGCTGAAAATGTTCTGAAAGATATACACATCTACTAGATACGTACCCTGGCACACAGGAGAATGTCCAGAAAATCCAAATGTCTCTTTTGCCGGATCTTTTCCAGTTCCTTTTCATTCTGAATGGTTTCTTTCCTCTGCTGGATCACTTTGTCTGGGTTAGAAATGATAAAATTGAGAGATCGCTGAATTAGCCAAGATTGGCTCACCGTGTTGCCAAAGCAGCAAACTCTAGACCTCTCCGGTTCATTCTACTGTTGGCTCGCTTTCAGGACTTGTAAAAGAACACTCTTGGGCTAGGATAATAGACGCCTACAGATAGCCCCAAATTTTGCTGTTAAGCTGCTGACTGGTTCCAGGAGATTTGAACATGTCACACCATTACTTCAGGAGGAACACTGGCTTCCTATCACTTCTCGGATAACCCTGAGTTTACAAGGTTCTTCCCACAGGATGTCCGCAGTACCTGTTAGACCTTTTGGTCTCCTATCTTCTTGCTCGGACTCTTAGGTCCTTTTCTCAGAACCTTCAGGTTGACCCCTCCCCCCGGGAGACAGCCCTACAAACTGTTCGAAACTGGTTGTTTATGGTTTCAGGACCTGTGCTTTGGAATGCCTTACCTACGAATGTTCGAATGTTCGGCAGGAGCTGAAAGTTTTTATTTACAGCCTGCTTTTGATCCTTGATCTTAGAGCCTGGTCTGCCTCCCTTGTCTCACTGTGCCTGGGAGTGACTTACTGGGAGTGGGAGCCTCTGGGATACGGTTACCATATTTGGTCCCCCAAAAAAAGAGGACACATGCCCTGCCCCACCATACCCACCTCGCCCCCTTTCACATATTCCCCTCCCCCCTGTCACACACCCCGTCACCCCCCCTTTCCTTACTCTACTGCCCTGGTGGTCTAGCGACCTCCTCGGGGCAGGAAAGAGATACATTACTGCCCGGTTACCGCATGAGACTTTACCGCTAGGTCAATGGTTGGCGGTAAGGTCTCAGATCCAAAATGGATGTATTGCTGCACGTCCATTTTCGGCAAAAAATTTTAAAAAGCCATTTTTTTGCAGGTGCGCTAAACAGGATTCTGCACAAGCCCAAAACACAGCTGGGCAGACTTCTACGGTCTGTGCCCTGAGAAAGGCAAGGACAAATCAAACATACCTATACTACCTCAGGCCATTTTTCAGCGCACCTTAGTAAAAGGACCCCCAAAACGCATTAATAAATAGGGTGCACAAACTGAATGCATGCTAAAGAATTATTATTATTAGCATTTGTATAGCGCTACCAGACGCACGCAGCGCTGAACACCTGACACAGAGAGAGACAGTCCCTGCTCAATAGAGCTTACAATCTAAAATAACACACACAGACAATTAAGGGCGAGGGAAGTACTGGGTGAGAAGGAACAAGGGGGGGGGGGCAAATGAGTAGTGGCTAGGAGCCAAAAGCAGCAGTGAAAAGGTGGGTTTTCAGCATAGATTTGAAAACAGGTAGAGATGGAGCTAGACGTACAGGCTCAGGAAGTCTATTCCAGGCATAAGGTGCCGTGAGGGAAAAGGAACGAAGTCTGGAGTTAGCAGTGGAGGAGAAGGAGGACGACAGGAGAGAGTTGTCCAGTGAGCGGAGTTCACGGGGAGGAATGTAGGGAGAGATGAGAGTGGAGAGGTAATGGGGGGCTGCAGAATGGATGAATTTAAAGGTCAGTAAGAGAAGTTTGAACTGTATGCGGAAGCGGACAGGGAGCCAGTGAATGCACATAATTAGTCATAATTAGCCTTCTGGAAATTACTAAAGACCAACCTGTTCAAAAAGACTTACCATAATGATCCTTCATAAACGACCTGACATCAAAACTCTACCAGAACCAGACAAAATCGAACTCTCTATACCCGTTTGCTTCAATCAATTTGTCACTAATGAAAGTTAATGCATTACCCCCTTATCTCTCACACCTGAAATGAACTGTTTATCTAACTTACTTTATAATTTATTTCAACATTTATGAACTTTAAATGTAATACTACTTCGTATTTCTCTTTTCGGAAATGGCGTTCGCCATTACGGCTTAATGCGAGCCACATTGAGCCTGCAAAAAGGTGGGGAAATGTGGGATACAAATGCAACAAATAAATAAATAAATAATGGAGGTAATGTGAAGGACTCCGAGATACCTGTATGCTCATGAGCCACTCTGCAGGCTTTCCGGAACCAGAACCCGTGGGGGCTGAGATGGTAAATGAGGTTATTGTGGTAAGGGAAGAAGCGAGTCCTCTGCACAATCAGATAGGAAAGGTCGGAGACAGCTTGAATGTAGGAGCTGATACTGAAAGCAAAGTCAAAGACGTTACCAGTGATGGCTGGTGCTAGGTGCAGCGTATTCCTAAAAACTTCATAGAGACGGGGGGGAGGGGTGTCTTTTTACAAAGGAGCGTAAGTGTCCATGCGCGCCCAATGCACACCAATTCTGAGTTACTGCTCGGCTACCGCGTGGCCCGGGTGGTAATTTCATTTTTTACACGTGTCCAATACACGCGTCAGAAAATGTTTTTATTTTCTGGCACGCAGGTGGTTAATCGGCATTTGGATGCGCGTTAACCATGACCACCCTGTTAACGCGCAAGACTTTACCAATAAGTCAATGGCTGGCAGTAAGGTCTCAGACCCAAAAATTTGCCGCACGTCCATTTTCAGCCCCCCCCCCCCCAAAAGGCATTTTTTTTTTACAGGTGCGCTGAAAAATGATTCTGCGCGCGCCCAAAACACGCACCTACACTCCCGCAGCCCATTTTTCAGCTCGCCTTTGTAAAAGGACCCCAGCATGAGCAAATCAGGGAAGAGGGTCAGCCTGGACTAGGGGAATGAGAAGGGGAAAAGATAAGGGGACAAGAAAGAGGGATACATGGCCAGGCTGGAAGGAAGTAGGTACAGAGAGCCTACAGAGATAGTACGTATTGTAAATTATTTAATTTTAGGATTCATTAAAGATTTTAGATATAATGTAATTTCTTTCCTTTTTTTTAAATTTCAGTTACAAACAAATTGTATCAAGGGAAACAAGCAAATGAATTAAGAAATGCCAATATAAAATATAATTCAGGAGTTAATTAGCATTCCTACTTGAAAGAAATTAGACCACACTAGAGAGAAAAGAAAACTGGTCTAAATACAATCAATAAGTAACAAAACATTATGAGTAGTTCCAGCATTATAAAGGTCCAGTAAAACGAAGGCTTCGCTATTCCAAGAGAACCAGCCCCCAGGGGCGTAGCGAGGTGGGCTGCCACCCGGGGAGGGGCGGTTCGCCGTTGCATCCCCCCCCCCCCAGGTGCAGCACGATGACATACCCCTCCCCCGACCCAGTGCCCATCCTCTTCCGTCCAACCAGCTCCCTACCTTTAAAAAAATATCGGAAAGCGAGGCGCAGCGCCTCGCACCTGCACGTAAAAGAAATGTGCACCGTCTCATCGGGCCTTCCCTCGCTCTGTTTGTCCCGCCCTCCGCTGACGCAACTTCCTATTTCCGCAAGGGCGGGACAGACAGAGTGAGACAAGGCCCGATGAGACGGTGCACATTTCTTTTACGTGCAGGCGCGAGGCGCTGCGCCTCGCTTTGGATTCCGATATTTTTTTTTAAAGGTAGGGAGCTGGTTGGACGGAGGAGGGTGGGCACTGGGGGGGGAGTGTCGATGCGTCGAGGGGGGGGAGCTGACAGGGAGCACCCCCCCCCCCCGAGCTGACACCCGGGGCGGACCGCCCCTCCCCCCTTGCTACGCCACTGCCAACCCCTTTACCCTCCAAAAAGAAAAGAAGCTGTGAAGGATCATAAAAAACATATTTAACATTATCTAACAAAATAATACATTTGCAGGGGTAATGTAGTTGGAACCAGGGCCACCAAGAGACCGAGCCAGGCCTGGGGCAGGGCCGCCACCGGGCCCGCCCCCCCTGGATCACTGCCAGGCCCCCCCAGGATCACTGCTGCCCTGCACAACTGGAAATACCTTGGCTGGCGATGGTCCCAAGGTCCCGCCAGCAGAACAGTCTTCTCCTCCACTCCAGCGCTGCTGTCCTTCACAGTTCTGCCGCGTGGCCTGTCCCTGCGGCTGCTTTTTATCTCGGGTCGTGCATGCTCAGTTTCAAAACCGAGCATGCGCGCATGAGGGAAAAACAGCCGCTTGGAAGGCAATGCGGCAGTCGACCGCGAAGAAGATGTCTTCTGCCTGCTGTATCTGCTGCTCCTTCGGGTCCTCCCCAGCCTCCAAGGGGGGGGGGGGGGCCCGGCGCCGGAGTTTTCTCTCTCCTGCTCCTTTCAGGATGCGATCACCTGGGTCCCGTCAGGAGCAGCAAAGAGAGAGAGAGAGACCCCGGTGCTGGGCTCCCCCCCCCCCCCTTGGAGGCCTGGGCCCAGGGAAGTTTGCCCCCTCTCTCGGCAGCCCTGGTTGTGAAGAAATAGCAGCACGGTTATGGATCTAGGGATGTTGTTAAAGGTGAAGGCTGACCAAACTGGCAGACAAGACTGTAGTTAGAATGGTACGTGCACAGGAGTTCAGGAAACAGAACATGAGGTAATAGACAAAGGAGCAGGGAGTTTCTGACTGTACAACACAAGGGAAAAAGATGATGAGTGAAAAGAATGACGTAATGTCTTATGAAAGGGCTTTGTATAGAAACGGTATAAAAGCAGCAGCATGATTAGTAAATCACGGAGTAGAGGAGTGGCCTAGTGGTTAGAGTGGTGGACTTTGATCCTGGGGAACTGAGTTGGATTCCCACTTCAGGCACAGGCAGCTCCTTGTGACTCTGGGCAAGTCACTTAACCCTCCATTGCCCCATGTAAGCCGCATTGAGCCTGCCATGAGTGGGAAAGCGCAGGGTACAAATGTAACAAAAATAAAATAGATACTATTGGAGATTCTACATGGAATGTTGCTACCATTGGAGATTCTACATGGAATGTTGCTATTCCACTAGCAACATTCCATGTAGAAGGCTGCGCAGGCTTCTGTTTCTGTGAGTCTGACGTCCTGCACGTACGTGCAGGACGTCAGACTCACAGAAGCAGAAGCCTGCGCGGCCACATTGGTGATCTGCAAGGGCCGACTTCTACATGGAATGTTGCTAGTGGAACTGAGTTCGATTCCCACTTCAGGCACAGGCAGCTCCTTGTGACTCTGGGCAAAGTCACTTAACCCTCCATTACCCCAGGTACAAATAAGTACCTGAGCCTGCCATGAGTGGGAAAGCGCAGCGTACAAAAAAAAAAAAAAATGTTTGAGACAGTTTTTAGCTGATATGTTTGTATATGCAAACTGTACTCCTATGAGAAATTTTTTAACTCCGTATACTCTATTGGTAAGCTAATAAATTACTTTTCTCATACGTGGCCTTGGTCTTTTGTCATTCCAATCTTTTCCCTGGATACGTATGAATATTGGGATGGTGGTAAAAAGACCTAAATCTTTATTACGGTTCAAACTTTCTCCCAGAGAGAGGACTTGCTCTCCTGGTGTGAGTTCATCTACAAACATCTGGGAAGATCGAATCTTCCCACCCATAAAAATCACATCCACCAACACAGGAGAATAACCGAAGTAGGGCTTTTTTGTCTCGCATAGTCAGAAAACTAACAGCTTCATACAAGACACCACAGACTTTCTGAATAAATTGAAACACAAACCGGGAAACCCTGGCAGACCAATCATATCAGGTATTGGCACACTCACGGAAGAAATATCTGGATTCATAGAGGGAATTCTGAAACCTCTCGTACACAAAACTAACAGCTTCATACAAGACACCACAGACTTTCTGAATAAATTGAAACACAAACCGGGAAACCCTGGCAGACCAATCATATCAGGTATTGGCACACTCACGGAAGAAATATCTGGATTCATAGAGGGAATTCTGAAACCTCTCGTACACAAAACTAACAGCTTCATACAAGACAACACAGACTTTCTGAATAAATTGAAACACAAACCGGGAAACCCTGGCAGACCAATCATATCAGGTATTGGCACACTCACGGAAGAAATATCTGGATTCATAGAGGGAATTCTGAAACCTCTCGTACACAAAACTAACAGCTTCATACAAGACAACACAGACTTTCTGAATAAATTGAAACACAAACCGGGAAACCCTGGCAGACCAATCATATCAGGTATTGGCACACTCACGGAAGAAATATCTGGATTCATAGAGGGAATTCTGAAACCTCTCGTACACAAAACTAACAGCTTCATACAAGACAACACAGACTTTCTGAATAAATTGAAACACAAACCGGGAAACCCTGGCAGACCAATCATATCAGGTATTGGCACACTCACGGAAGAAATATCTGGATTCATAGAGGGAATTCTGAAACCTCTCGTACACAAAACTAACAGCTTCATACAAGACAACACAGACTTTCTGAATAAATTGAAACACAAACCGGGAAACCCTGGCAGACCAATCATATCAGGTATTGGCACACTCATGGAAGAAATATCTGGATTCATAGAGGGAATTCTGAAACCTCTCGTACACAAAACTAACAACTTCATACAAGACAACACAGACTTTCTAAATAAATTGAAATTCTGACTATGCAGAGAAACTCTGCAAACGCACTTGTCTTGCATAAAAACAAGAAACCATGTTCAACTAGCCTGGTTTTTTTTTTTGGGGGGGGGTGCACTTACTGCATACATGTTTTTGAATTTGCAACTGTTTTTGTATTTTGTGATATAAAAAGGTTTAGCAAGGTTTTTTTTTTTTTAGTATTGAGCAATCCCATTTTCTTTTCATATATAGGGCCCTGTTTACTAAGCCGCACTGTAGGGACGCTAACATTTTGGTGCGTGTTAAAAATTAGCGCACGCTAATGCTAGAGACACCCATATCCGTGTCTCTACTGTTAGCGCGTGCTAAAAAGTTAGTGCGGCTATAGTGTAGCCTAGTAAACAGGGCCCAAAATTTATTTTATTTTTAACACATCTATACCCCACATTTTCCCACTAGTAGTAGGCTCAATGTGGCTTACACAAGACCGTAGGGCAAACTACAGTTCAGTAAAATACAATTAAACAGTGTAACAGTACAATAATAAACGTATAGGTATCGTGTAGAACAACAGAGATAACAAGAGTGAATAAAAAATGATAAGGTCCACGGATTTTGCCATAACAAAGAAGCAGTAAATTAGGTTGAGTCAGGAAGGTAGGCCTTCTTGAACAGGGTGGTCTTCAGTAATTTCCTGAAATTTAGATGGTTCTGAGTTGATTTTAATATTTTGGGTACTGCATTCCATAGCTGTGTTCCTATGAAGGAGAAGCTGGATGCGTAGGTAGACTTGTATTTGAGGCCTTTGCAGTCTGGATAATGTAAATTTAGGTAGGATCGGGAAAAACTCTGACTATCTAGATTGTGTGCTGACTAAGCAACAAGAAGCAGAGGGCGGGGAGGAGGGAGGGAGAGGGGAACAGGGGGGTGGAGGGAGGGGGGAAGGTAGGGGGAGGGAAGTAATAAAATAAAAGAATAAAACATGGAGGTCAGTAGACTGTTGGTAAAAGTTGTGAGGACATGTTCTGTTTTGTATTGTTACTGTTCATGATGTCTGTAACTGCATCCATGGAATAATAAAAATATTTACAAAAAAAAAAAAAGGATCGGGAAAAACTGATTCTGGGTGGTAATTTGATTATTTTTCCTATAAAGGTTTTTTTTTTTTTTTTTGGGGGGGGGGGTTCCTCTTTTATTTTTGATAGCTTTATTTTAAATGTCACGTGACTAAGGGCTGAATTTAAGGACCATGAAGCAATAAATAGCAGAGGAAGAGAATTCTGCAGTTCACATAGGCCCCTCACCGTGACCATTGCATATGACGAAATAAGCTGTCAATACTGACTTGTCATTCTGGCAGTTGCTGTTACAACTGAAGGCGCATTTCATAATGCTGTCCAGGGTCATCAGGCTGACATACTGGAAAAGTTCCACCGACTTGTCCCTGTTGGCTAACGTTTCCCATTTATCCTGAAGGGAACACAGAGTGTAGATTAGAATGGACAAAATTCAACAGGAGGACCTTGTTAATGATTAATTCCTATCATGTTAATAAAGAGAGATAATACGGATAGAAACCTGGCATCTTGTGAGCATTTAGAATATTACTCTATCCCCAGATTCCACACCATGGTTTTGCAGTACCAGTACCTGCTACCTGAAACGTGAAATGGATCTATGCGGAGGCAGGTCTGAGGGGAGAGAGAACCACCACAGATGGAGGAAATAGAGAGACGCCTACTGCTTATGACATATCTCTGAAAGAGATCTCCCCCCCCCCCCCCCCCCCCCCGAAGCAGGCCCTACCCAGCACCCAACAGCAGGGGTGTAGCCAGACAGCAGATTTTGGGTGGACCTAGGCAAGAAGTGGGTGGGCACCAAGTGTTCTCCCTCCTCCCCCCCAACACCAAACAAAATATCTCAACTGGCAGGAAAATGCTTCTCTCCGACTTGGCAGTCTGTAGCAGGCATGTGCAGGTGCCAGTATCATGGAGAGCAGCATTTTTATTACCATCAGGGGGGAAGTCTTCAGCTGGCGCGAAACGTGTGCTACTGTTGGGTGGGCCTGAGCCCTAAGTGGGTGGTCTCTCAATGAAAGTAATGGGAAGCACAGAGCAATCACAAGAAATCCTTAGCAGTAGGAATTGACATGAAGCCTGGGTTCAAGAAGGGTCTTCAATATTGCATCAATGGACAAGGGAAATGGGCCGATTAGATAAGGATAAAAGGGAAAAGGTTCATGTACTTGATATAGCAGTTATGTATATATATTATATACAGGTACTTTCCCTGTCCCCAGTGGGCTCACAATCTGAGTCTTGAACCTGTTTGGCTGCCTGTTTTAAATTTATTTACCACCTTTTTGAAGGAATTCACTCAAGGCAGTGTACAGTAAGAATAAATCAAGCATGAGCAATAGGCAATTACAGCAGTAAAAATATTCAAATAGCAATACAAAGTATGGCATAGTATACGACTTACAATGTCAATACAATACGTAATAGAACATTTTAATTGACAGTGAAGGGTATAAAGCAAAGATGGAACATATGGAATAGGTAAGAAAGTAAGAGGAGTTAGAAAATAAGGTGACTAATTTAACGAAAGGTGGACGTGAGGTCAGAGAGATGGTTAAATATCTCAGCTAGGGTAGGACTGAATAAACAAGTGCTGCTGCAGTATGTGTGTGTGTGTGTGGGGGGGGGGGGGTTAAATTGGGCCTTGGCATCTGACATTCTGAGGGCGCCAGAGGTTCGGTTCTGCACTGCGACAGAGCTCCTCCTTCTGGCAGGGACCCATCGTGCGCCGATTGCACGGACCATCTTCTGAGTCACGGTAGGACCGTGACAATATGTTTTGGATATGTGGTTTTTGCCAATCAGATTGATTCATGGAACATTTTATGTGCCATGTTGGTTCCCTTTTCTTGTCTCATGGTGCAGTGAAAGGTGGTTTGAATCTGAGCACATTCAGCGCATTCATACCACTATAAAGGTGAAATTTTCATGTCTTTTTTTACTTGTTTATTCATTTCTATCTAGTTATATAATTGAGCTATTTGTAGTACATTTATGCTTTAGTACTTTATTGATTTTTCCATAAGAACATAAGAATAGCCATACTGGGGCAGACCAATGGTCCATGTAGAACCCCAAAGAGTAGCAACATTCCATGTAGAACCCCAGAGAACAGCAAGATTCTGGAATCCTAAAGAGCAACAAGATTCCATGCAGAATCTCGAAGAGTAGCAAAATTCCATGCTACCAATCCTGGGGCAAATAATAGTTCTCTGCATTATGAACATAGGAACATAAGAATAGCCATACTGGGTCAGACCAATGGTCCATCTAGCCCAGTATCCTGCTTCCAACAGTGGCCAATCCAGGTCACAAGTGCATGGCAGAAACCCCAAAAAGTAGCAAGAGATTCCGGAATCCTAAACAATAACAAGATTCCAGAACCTCAAAGAATAGTAAGATTATGGAACTCCACAGAGTAGCAAGATTCCATGCTACTGATCACAGGGACAAGCAGTGACTTCCTCGTGTGTATCTCAATAGTAGACTATGGACTTTTCCCCCAGGAACTTATCCAAACCTTTTTTAGGCCCAGATATATTATCTGCTATTACTACATCCTCCAGCAACGGGTTCCAGAGCTTCACTATTTGTTGAGTGAACAAATATTTTCTTCTATTTGTTTGGAAAGTATTACCATGGAAAGTAAATTTGAAAGAGAAAACAAATCGATTCACGTTTACCCAGTCTGCTCCACTCAGTATTTTCCAGACCTCAATCATATACCCCCCTGAGCTTTCTCTTTGCCAAGCTGAAGAGCCCTATCTCTTAAGCTTTTCCTCATACGAGACGAGTTCCATCCTCTTAATCATTTTGGTCTACCTTCTTCCAACCTTTTCTAAATCCACTGTATCTTTTTTCAGATACAGTGGCCAGAACTGCACACAATACTCAAGGCGAGGTCACACCATGGAGCGATACAGAGGCATTATAGTATTCTCGGTCTTATTTTCTATCCCTTTCCAATAATTCCTAGCATTCTGTTTGCTTTTTTGGCTGCTATCGCACACTTAGGAGAAGATTTCAACGTATTGTCCATGATGACACCTAGATCTTTTTCTTGGGTGGTGATTCGTAATGTGGAACCTACCATCAAGTAACTAGGATTCGGATTATTCTTCCCAATGTGCATCACTTGGCACTTGTCCACATTCAATTTCATCTGCCATTTGGATGCCTGCTATTCTTCCAATTTCCTAAGGTTACCCATAAAGACTAGGGTCTTTAGAGATGACCAACAGGATCAAAATTTAGACCTTGGGCAAGGGCATGAAGCCAAGAAGGACTCAGTAAGACTGGAGGGAATGGGTCACATGCACATATAAGAGTAAAGAGCACATGACCCTTGTAGGAAGCTGCGTATCTTATAAGCAATCAACACAACGCATAACATAATATAAAAACATGCACGAGCAAGCTGTAGAGGCAGAACAAACCCAATGGTAATACTCACCAGCATGACCTTGGTGGTGTCCGACATCAGCTTCACGTAAGGTTTCAGGATATCGTAGTGAAAGCCTGGAGTCAGCAGCCTGCGGTGCTGGAACCACTTTGGCCCAGAGAGAACCAATAACCCTCTCCCTGTCAGGGACACCAGTAAATCAACATCACTTTTCTTACTATCACCAGTCACCATTCTCAGCTCTAGTTCCTGTTTATTTTTTGTTATTATTCTTATTAAAAAAAAAAAGTGTTGAGATAAACCCAGAAGGGTTCTAGGTCAGTTCCCCCCGGACAGTTCCCACCCACCGATTCCCACCTAGGTCAATTGCCACCACACCCGGGAAGACAATTCCCACCCATAACCCCAAAAATACAAAACACACTAGGATAAGTAATCTCCCTGCCTTTTCTCTTCAGATCATTTGGGGGGTTAGTACCCCCTCACATCCCCCCAACATTATCTTTTACACATCCCTTTCCCCTTCCAGACATGCAGTTTGTATATGGGGGGGCAATGCCCCTCCTCCCCAAAAAACTAGGTTTCAACCTAATTCATGTTAAATCCAGGATCTAAATGTCATAAATATGTAAATAAATAAATAGATGAATACAAACTGCAGTTCATGTGGGTAGGGGGAACAATCCCCCCACCCCCCAAAACTAAGTTTCAACCTAAGTCAGACCCTCGACACACTGATTACAATTCATAACAAATTACTACTCTACCTATATCCCCCACACCCTCCTCAAACAAGGTTTCAATCTAATACAAACCGCAGTTCATGTGGGGTGGCAATGCCCCCCCCCCCCAACTAGGTTTCAACCTAATTCAGCCCTTCAAAATAACACACTGATTCTGATTTACAACAAATTACTACTCTACCTATAAAAGTTATTCTGTTATTAGGCTAGGGAGGGTGGGAAATGACCCAGGATGGGGGGGGGGGGGGGGGGGAGTCCTTGGTGGGAATTGTCTCGGGGGGAACTGTCTGAGTGGGAACTCGCCTGATAACCCCAGAAGATCCTTAGCGGCAGGGGATGGAAATGAAGCACTGGGTTAACCTGCACAGGTCTGAAGTTACAGACCAAAGTGCCAGTGATGTGACTGCATTGTGATTCCTAAAACCAGGGCTTTTTTTGAGGGGGTACTTTGGGGGTACTGAGTACCGGCAACTTTTCCATTGTCTGCTAAAATTGACCCATGGTCCCCCGAGTTTTAATGAAAGAGCTCAGGCTCTACACACCAATTCTGCCTTTTCATAGATTCTGAGACTGGTTGCAGGACGCCTGGCTATTATGGGGTGGGTCCCTCAGTGAGCACCCCACCCTTGAAGGGTGGTCTAGCATTTGAGTACCGGCATCTTTTTCTTGCTAGAAAAAACATACTGCCTAAAACACATTGGGGTGATCTGCATGGGGCAACTGCAGAAATCTGAAGCAGAAGGAACAGGGGTATCCTGCACAGAGGTTGAGTGAGGGACATGGAGTAAAAAAAGAGTAAGTGGTTGGATCTCATTTGGGGATCACCCATCTACCCAAATTAGACAAATTGCTGCTGGGTAGGCTGGATGGAACCACACAAAGCGGAGGAACGATCAGTCCCTAAGATGAAACCAAGGAGTAGGGTAAATTCTCAAAGACCAAGGGAGATGATAGTTCAAAGGGGACATTTTGGCCTGTGATCATATACAATTATGATTTATGCATTTCCACAGAGCTGTTGTCCAGTTCAGTGTCCACAATTAATATAGAAACATACGTTATAAAATGAGGCATGTTTTTATCCCTCTAAATCTAAACAAATGCGAGACTGGCTTTAGATACTGTCAATGCTCTTGCAGAGTATCTTGGAATCATTAACTAACTAAATGAAATTACAGTCCTGCCTGGAAGTAACCACTTGAGAAAGACCATGCCCTGAGAATCTTGTCTGACCCACTTATTCCAGTATAATTCGAAAGACTCTTAAAGTCAAATCTTCAAGTTTCTGTAGTTGTAAATTTTAGAAAGCTTGGTGGCTGAAACTTTATCAGCTGTAGTTAAATCACTGCCTGATAATCATATAATGTGATGTTGAAGTTAATGATCCCGAGAGTTTCATGATCCCGGTATCAACATGTGTCCCAGACAGATGGCCAATGTCCAGGGTCATCCTTTTAGGAGGTGGTGGTGGATTAGGGCAATTGCTTTGGGCCCCAGGTCCTGTGCTTTGGATAGTTTCTGTACTGCTGAGGTAGCCCCACGTAGAGTTAACCATATGGCTCCACAAAGTGAAGTGGTCTAGTGGCTAGAGTGTTGGACTTTGGTCCTGGGGAACTGAGTTCGATTCCCACTTCAGGCACAGGCAGCTCCTTGTGACTCTGGGCAAGTCACTTAACCCTCCATTGCCCCATGTAAGCCGCATTGAGCCTGCCATGAGTGAGAAAGCGCAGGGTACAAATGTAACAAAAATAAAATAGATACTATTGGAGATTCTACATGGAATGTTGCTACTATTGGAGATTCTACATGGAATGTTGCTATTCCATGTAGAAGGCTGCGCAGGCTTCTGTTTCTGTGAGTCTGACGTCCTGCACATACGTGCAGGACGTCAGACTCACAGAAGCAGAAGCCTGTGCGGCCACATTGGTGATCTGCAAGGACCTAAGCTGCATTGAGCCTGCCATGAGTGGGAAAGCACGGGGTACAAAAAAAAAAAAAAAAAGGAGGACACATTGAAACAGTCCTGGTTTTGCTTCCATTAAAAGCAACCCAAGTAAAACCCAGACTGGCTCAATCTGTCCTCCTTTTTCTGGAGCCATATGGTAACCCCGGCCACACCCAGTACTATCATTTCCTGTCAGCAATAGGGTTGCCAGATGGGCGGTTTTCCTGCCCAATTGGGCGGCTTTCTGCAACCCGCTGCAGGTTGCGGTTTTTTGGTCGGCTTTTATTTTGGCCGGGCGTTTTTTTTTCTTGGCCGGCTGGGGGGTTTTCACCCCGCGGGGGCGTGGTTAATGATGTTGGGGGCGGGTTGATGATGGCAGAGGCGGGGTTGATGACGGCAGGGGTGGAGCTGATGACGGCGGGGGCAGGGTGTGAAATTTTGGGCGGGTTTGGAACCGGTTAATCTGGCAACCCTGGTCAGCACGGTGGTAGAAGCACATATCAACATCCCCTCTAAACTCAACCCAGTCCACACCCAAAATATGGATGTGATATGCAGCTGCATTGAAATACTACATTTTCGACATTGTAGTATGAAATCTGATCTCCATGTCTGTGTCTAAAACTTAAGGAATTACTGATCTCCTGGAGTATGCTTAGATTTGAAACTCAAAGTCACTGAATTACAGATGGATGATTTTCTTTTCTTTAACTCTGTTATGGAAATCCTAAATAGTAAACATGTTGCACTGCAGGGCCCCTTTTCTTCAGCCTTGATAGTACTTGACACCAGTGACGTAAAGGCGAATAGTTTATGGCATAGTGGTTGCCAAACCTGGTCCCGGAGGCACCCCAGCCAGTCAGGTTTTCAGCATATCCACAATGAATATTCATGAGTTAGATTTGCATGCAGTGGAAGCAGTGCATGCAAATCTCTCTCATGAATACTCATCGCGGGTATCCTGAAAACCTGACTGGCTGGGGTGCCTCCAGGACCAGGACTTTATTACTGTGACCTCTAGTGGCCAAACCATGTATTGCGTTTGCTGTTATTTTATTACTGTTACCTCCCAATGGTGAAACAGAATATTGCATCTTACTTTTACTGTAATATGGTGAAAATGAAACTGATGTATTAGAACTGTGCTTCCTACTCCTGCTAACTCCTGCTGTCACGCTGAGCCCCAGTACTCAATGCCGGGCCATTTCCAGTGACCAGCATTGAATATCCGATTTATTTTTGACCGGTTCGAACTTAACCAACCAAGCCGATATTCAGCACTGGATGGAAAAGTTTGAAACAGCCAAAGATATTCCAGTTACTGACGTGGCCAGATCTGGCCACCAAATGTAGTCGGCAATGCGCTAAAAATCGACTATAGCCAGTTATATCTCTCTCTATAAAACGCACCTCCAACGTTCTGAAGCCTCCACAAGTCCCAACGTTCTAAATGCATGGTGGTGAAACCAGGAATTCACCCATGAGTGTTGGCCCCGCCCCCCACGTAAAACATCATGACGTCGAGGGCGGACCAATGACACTCAACCAATCGCATCACAAACCCGTTACTAAGCGACGGAACGTGACATAAGACATCGCGGAACAATGAAAACCAACAGCACACAGTTGCTACGCGACGTCAACAGCAACGCTAAAAGGACCATATAGATCTCTGCTCTCCACACAAACAACGGACACGGAGGGCATAAGAGGGAAGGAAAAAAACCAGCACATACATACACACTCTCACTCTTAACTGGCTATAATGAGCAACTGACCTGCCACTATCACAGGGACTACTAGCACCTCTCTCTCTCTCACACACATACACACGGGACATAGAGGGGATGGAAGACAAGGAACGAATCGTTGGGTATGGAGGGGGCGGCAGGGAAGATAAGGCAAGAACTGCCTCAAATATTTGTGCTGTGCTATGTACAATTATAATGCTGTCTCTTCATTTTGACCCTACCCTTTCACACTCTCTTTCACACAGACGCACACACACACACATATACACACTCTCTCACACAGACACACAAACACGCCTCAAATGGTTCAGCTGTCCTATGTAAAATTTCACTGCTGTCTCTTCATTTTCACCCTACCTGTGCACACTCTCTTTCACACACACACACACATACACTTTCTCTGTGTCACTCGCACCCAGACTCACTCTCTCACACACAGTCACTCTCACATACACTCTCTCAAATATACACACTCCGAGGACAACCTTGCTAGCGCCCGTTTCATTTGTGTCAGAAACGGGCCTTTTTTACTAGTTATGCAATAAAACCAGCTATCCACTGTGCTAACCGGTGTTATTCAGTGGGAGACCGCTGGCTATCTCCCGCTAATATCACCAGATAGCTAGCTAAGTACCATTTAACCAGCCAGGTGCCATTCCTGGCTGGTTAAATAGTTTTTATATCAGGCAGAAGTGTCTTTTACAATGTAACCTTTGTATTTCTAGGATGATACATACCTATCCATGGTACTGCAAATCCATAGTTCTGGCTATTCTTGGGATCTGTATAACTCAAAGAAAAAAAAAAAGATATTAATAAAGGGAGAAACAAACCAAATTTGATATCAGAGAATTAAGTAAGGAACATAAACATTGATATTATCTATCTGGGAACAAATGAGCTGGCTAGAAATAGCACCTCTACAGTACAGAGACCCAAAGTCAACACTGTAGCATTTTCAGAATTTCTACCTGTTCATGGTAAGGTGTTCTAAGCGGCACCTAGATTTAGGCATGGTATGTAGAATATGTTTAGTTATTATCCTAGCGCCTAAAACTAATGCCTTTTTATGGCTCCATGGTGCGACTGCACCTCAAATATTGTGTTCAATTCTGGTCGCCACATCTCAAAAAAAGATATAGTGGAATTAGAAAAGGTACAGAGAAGGGCGACGAAAATGATAAAAGGGATGGGACGACTTCTCTATGAGGAAAGGCTGAAGCGACTTGGGCTCTTCAGCTTGGAGCAAAGACGGCCGAGGGGAGATATGATAGAGGTCTATAAAATAATGTGGAGTGGAATGGGTAGACGTGAATCATTTGTTTACTCTTTCCAAAAATACTAGGACTAGGGGCCACGCGATGAAGCTACAAAGTAGTAAATTTAAAACGAATCAGAGAAAAAGTTTCTTCACTCAATGTGTAATTAAACTCTGGAATGTGTTGCCAGCGAATGTGGTAAAGGTGGTTAGCTTAGCGAGGTTTACAAAAGGTTTGGATGGCTTCCTAAAGGAAAAATCCTTAGACCATTATTAAAATTGACTCAGGGAAGATCCACTGCTTATTTCTCGAATAAGCAGTATAAAATTTGGTGTACTGTTTTGGATCTTGCCAGGTACTTGTGACCTGGATTGGCCACTGTTGGAAACAGGATGCTGGGCTTGGTGGACCTTTGGTCTGTTCCAGTTTGGCAATACTCATGTACTTATGTAACTTGCAGACAGGAGAGGTTTCCATAGAATTTCGGGTGGGCTGATCTGGCCCCTCTTCACAAAATGGTAGTAGAGAAGATTTTGGAAACTGCAGACCAGTGAGCCTTACCTCAGTGATGGGAAAGGTAATGGAGATGATACTGAAGGAAAAGGATAGTGAACGGTCTGCAATCTAGTGACTATAGGATCCAAAGCAGCATGATTTTATCAAAGGCAGTTTATTACAAATGAAGCTGATTGCTTTCTTCGACACGGCATATACTAAATGTGGCCAATTTAGATTTCAGCAAAGCTACTGATATACTTCCTCATATGAGGCTCATGAATAAACTGACCAGCTTGAGGCTGAGACCCAAGGTGATGAAATGATAAACTGGCAAAGGTTGGTAATAAATGGAATTCACTCAGAAGAAAAGTATGGTGAGTAGTGGAGTGCCTCAGGGACTTGTCCCGAGACCGGTTCTGTTCAATACCTTTGCAAGCAATATTGCCAAAGGATATAAAAGGAAGTTTTGATCAGGCCTACAGTGGAGGAGTGGCCTAGTGGTTAGGGTGGTGGACTTTGGTCCTGGGGAACTGAGGAACTGACGATTCCCACTTCAGGCACAGGCAGCTCCTTGTGACTCTGGGGAAGTCACTTAACCCTCCATTGCCCCATGTAAGCCACATTGAGCCTGCCATGAGTGGGAAAGCGCAGGGTACAAATGTAACAAAAATAAAATAGATACTATTGGAGATTCTACATGGAATGTTGCTACTATTGGACATTCTACATGGAATGTTGCTATTCCACTAGCAACATTCCATGTAGAAGGCTGCGCAGGCTTCTGTTTCTGTGAGTCTGATGTCCTGCACGTACATGCAGGACGTCAGACTCACAGAAGCAGAAGCCTGCGCGGCCACATTGGTGATCTGCAAGGGCCGACTTCTACATGGAATGTTGCTAGTGGAATAGCAACATTCCATGTAGAATCTCAAATAGTAGCAACAGTGGAGGAGTGGCCTAGTGGTTAGGGTGGTGGACTTTGGTCCTGGGGAACTGAGTTCAATTCCCACTTCAGGCACAGGCAGCTCCTTGTGACTCTGGGCAAGTCATTTAACCCTCCATTGTAAGCCGCATTGAGCCTGCCATGAGTGGGAAAGCGCGGGGTACAAATGTAACAAAAAATATGTAAGTGTGTTAAATATAAATTTAAAAAATAAGATTCTTGGGGCCCTGTTTACTAAGGTGCGTTACTGTTTTTAGCGTGATATGATAGAGGTGTACAAGATAATGAGTGGGGTAGAGCGGACTGATGTGAAGCATTTGTTTACACTTTCTAACAATAATAGAACCAGGGGACACAAGATGAAATTAGAATGTGGTAGGTTTAAAACAAATCTGAGAAAGTGTTTCTTTACTCATCGCGTAGTTCGACTCTGGAACTCATTGCCGGAGAAGGTAGTGACGGCAGCTGGCCTTGCTGAGTTCAAAGGGGGTCTGGACAGATTCCTGAAGGAAAAGTCCATTGATCGTTATTAAATGTTGGGTTTTTTGCCAGGTTCTTGGGGCCTGGATTGGCCGCTGTCGGAGACAGAGTGCTGGGCTTGATGGGCCTTTGGTCTTTTCCCAGCGTGGCGGTGCTTATGTGCTTATATACACTTAGCAAGCACGCTAACCATGTAGGCGCCGATAGGGATATTATAGGCATGTACATGGTTAACGCACCTATAGTGCTTATTAGTAAACAGGGCCCTTGGACTACTCCACTATTCACCTTTCTTCATGAAGAAAAAAGTGACCATTTAACCCTAATCTGTTTTCTTTTTTAAGTTCAATAAGTTTTATTGGTTTCTAATTAAATAAAGTAGAACAATTGGATACTGCCTCTTATCCCATAGCTTTCTAATTTTTTTTTAATGAGTCTCTCATGAGGAACTTTGTCTAATGCTTTTTGAAAATTCAGATACATTATGGGGTTCATTTTCAAAACAAAGAAAAAAAACTTTCAAAAAACATCATAAGGTGGCAGATGGAAGATTTACTCTAAAAAAACGTCCAAGTTTCAATTTTCAATACTCCAATTTTAGACATATTTCTCCACAGTTTGTTCAAAATGTCAAGGGGGCGTGTTTTGGGTGGGATACGGGCAGCACCAAGAGAGAGACTTTTTTTTTTTTTTTTGCAATAATGGAACAAAACGAAAATGTCTAGAGCCAAAATGAAGATGTTTTTGGCTAGACCTGTGTCATTCATGAATAAGTGACCAAAAGGTACCTTATATGATCAAATGACCACTGTAGGGATTAAGGCATACCTCCCTTACTCCCCCCAGTGGTCACTAACCCCCTTCCTTCCCACTAAGATGAGACAGTGACAGTGCATACCAGGCTGTATGACAGCTTCAGATATGATGGACATTCTTGATAGAGCAGCAGGCAGGTCCGAGGAGTAGCCTAGTGGTCAGTTCAGTGGACAGTACAGAAAGGGACCCAGGTCCATATCCCACTCTAACTGGTACACTTGTGGTGGAATGTGTAAGCCCTCCAAGAACCATTAAATACCTACATATAGGCAGGGGCGTAGCCAGACTTCGGCGGGAGGGAGGTCCAGAGCCCGAGGTGAGGGGGCACATTTTAGCCCACCCCCCCACCCCCCGCCATTGCCGACCCCTCCCCCCCCGCCATTGCCGACCCCGCCGCCACCACCACCAACTTTGCCCCCCCCCCCGCTGCCGACCCTCTGGACACCCCTCCCACCGCCAACCCGCAGTCGCCTGCACGTGCTGGCGGGGGACCCCAACCCCCACCAGCCGAGGTCCTCTTCTTTCTGCAAAAGGCTTCCTTCTGTTTCTGACGTCCTGCACGTTCAGGACGTCAGACTCACAGAAACAGAACAAAGCCTTGCGCCGGAAGAAGAGGACCTCGACTGCCGGGGGTTGGGGTCCCCCGCCAGCAAAGGTAGCCGATGGCAACGGCGGGGGAGGGTCAAAGTTGTTGGTGGTGGTGGCGGTGGGGTAAAAAATGGCGGGGGGGCAGCAGCACCGGAGGGGGCTAAAATGTGCCCCCTTACCTCGGGCTCTAGACCCCCCTCCCGCTGAAGTCTAGCTACGTCCCTGACGCAAAGTTAGGCACGGTGCCGCTTTGCGTGCGCAATTTAATAAGATAACAAGACAATTAGTGCCAATAATTGGCACTGATTAGATTTAATTGGCTGTCACGTGCCTACAATTTATGCATGGCCCAAAAAAGGGGGCGCAGAAAGGAGACAGTTGTGGGCATTTCGGGGCATGGTTTAGAGTTACGCACTTAAATTTAGGTACACGCATTTGCCCCACCTTTTCATTGGTGGAAATGGTGGAGCCTAAATTTATGCATGACCATAAGCCTTATTCTATAAACCACACTGAACTTTAGGTGCGGCTTATAGAATAACACTTAAGCAGGTTTTTTCAGTCCCTGTTTTATAGCACTATTTACTGAATCTTCCAGAAAACATCTAGAAAAAGGTCATTTTTGAACCAAAAAGAGAGACGCTCTTCAGATTGAAAAATGGCTATGTTTGCCCCTTCATTTTTGGATGTTTTTGCAAAATCTCCAAATTCGGACTTTTTATTGAAAATGTTATGCTTATCCATATGTTTATTCTCATATTCAAAAAATGAAACAGATCGGTGAGGCTAAATTCATGTTGACTCTGTCTCATTAAATAATGTCTATGTGTTCAGTAATTTTGTTCCTTATAATAGTTTCTACCATTGTACCTGGCACCAGTGCCGTAGCGAGGGCGGCTGACACCCGGGGCGGGTCGCCGCTGCGCACCCCCTCCCCGGGTGCAGCACGGCCCCCCCCCCCCTCGGCACGTACCCTCCCCCCTCCGGAGCGCATTCTTACATTGAATTAGGAAGCGAGGGCGGGCTAGAGGGCCGATCCGCCCCCGAGTGCACATTGCTGGGAGCTGCGTCAGCTCCGCTGGTTCCCTGCTCTCTCTGTCCTGGAACAGGAAGTAACCTGTTCCGGGGCAGAGGGCAGGGAACCAGCGGAGCCGACACCCCCCCCCCCCCCCAGCGGTGTGCACCTGGGGCGGACCGCCCCACCGCCTCCCCCCCCTTCCTACGCCACTGCCTGGCACTAACACCAGTCTCATTGGTCTGTAGTTTCCCTAAATTACCCTGGAATCCTTTTTAAAAATTGTCATTGTGTTGGCCAGCCTCCAATTTTCAATTATTTTGGACAATTTTATAAGATAGATTACAAATGACTTATAACAGAGGTGTAATTTCATTTTTGAGTGCTTTCAGTACTCTGGGGTATACCATTTGGGCCAGGTGATTTTCCTTAATGTGCCTTACCCCTTCTTCTTCTTGTAAAGAAGCATATACGAGGCATATAGCAAAGTAAACAAAGATTTAGATGCTGGGACTCCTGAAGCAGGTGTTCATGCTGAAACATAGATCTATGTCAGGTCCATCTGTTTAATTGTGCCTTCCTTCGGTGGAAATTATTATAGGATCCAACTGTTCAATTGTGCTATCCTTCAGTAGACATTATCATGTAGACATTGACAGGCCTTTGCCTTGTTATAGCAATTGCTTTGTATTATTAAAGTTCTTGTGATATTTGTACCTCTGGCTCCTCTTTCCTCTTTTTTGGAAAACCTCTGGTCCATCCCTACTTTTGCTGTATTTTTGGGCTTTTGGTGTAGGGTTTTGGTTTCCTTTTGTTTTGTGTTTTAATAGTGTTACACGTCACCATAAGATACAAAGAGAATACCAAGGGTAGGAAAGGTGTGTAAGGATGCTTGCACTCTGCTTGGTTTGCGCTGTCTGGCTCTGGCTCCCAGTGGATGCCGTGAAAGTCTTACATCTTACCTCCTCTATTGAATATAGCTTTGGCATACTCAGGGTGCGTAACCACCAGGTGAGCGTTGAAATTCCCTAGCCAGAGTGGGAAGGCATAGGGATACTTCTCTGACCAGGATATGATCGTATCTAAATCTTTTCCATCTTGACGAAGCTGCAAAAAATATTGAAACAAGGGATAAATATTCTGCCGATGGTGGTCAGTGTTTTTTGTTTTTTGGATGCTGCTAGAGTTATGCCTCTTGAAATATCTGGGTTTGTGCGGCTGCCGCTCCCTTATCTAGTTAAGCTTGATATTCTGCACTTAACCGCCTTAACTAGACAAAGATAGAACTGCATTTTAGCAAATATGAGTTATCTTGTTGGGCAGACTGGATGGACCGTGCAGGTCTTTTTCTGCCGTCATCTACTATGTTACTATGCAGTGCAAGTTGACCAGTTAACGTGGAGGGGGCATTTTTGAAAGGACATCCAAGTCAGAATGTCCCAAATGGACACCCATCTCACATGTATTTAAGAACAGGAAATACTTCAAGACTTCCTGTTCATAAATACGTAAGGTAGATGTCCATAGGCTGGAAACATCCAGCCTGAACATCCATTTTACTAACTGGAACATCCAAATTATAAATGGGGGAGGGGGGGAAGGGACACGGGTGTCTGTATGGCACTATTCTTTGAAATGGCTACACAAGCACCCGTGCAGAGCAGAGGGGCAACCTAGAGGTCAGTATAGTATTTATAAAACGTATACCTCACTTAATCCTAAGTGGCTAAAAGCATAACATACATAACATAGTAAATGACGGCAGATAAAGACCTGTACGGTCCATCCAGTCTGCCCAACAAGATAAACTCATTTTACATGGTATGTGGTACTTTCTATGTATACCCGAGTTTGATTTGTCCTTGCCATTCTCAGGGCACAAACCCTAGAAGTCTGCCCAGCACTGTTCCTGTACTAAAAGTTCTGAAGATTCTGGAATCATAAAGAGTTACAAGATTCCAGAATCCCAATTAGTAGCAACATTCCATGTAGAACTCCAAAGAGTAACATAGTAACATATAGTAAATGACGACAGATAAAGACCTGTACGGTCTATCCAGTCTGCCCAACAAGATAAACTCATTTTACATGGTATGTGATACCTCATATGTATACTTGAGTTTGATTTGTCCTTGCCATTCTCAGGGCACAGACCATAGAAGTCTGCCCAGCACTGTTCTTATTCTGAAGATTCTGGAATCCTAAAGAGTTGCAAGATTCCGGAATCCCAATTAGTAGCAACATTCCATGTAGAACCCCAAAGAGTAACATAGTAAATGACGGCAGATAAAGACCTGTACGGTCCATCCAGTCTGCCCAACAAGATAAACTCATTTTACATGGTATGTGATACTTTATACGTATACCCGAGTTTGATTTGTCCCTGCCTTTCTCAGGGCACAGACCCCAGAAGTCACCATTTCCCCACACTACCCCCCAAAAATGACAAGTAATAGCTGCTGGAATTTGACTGCATCATATTTAAAAAAGCCAGAACAAAAAAAAAGAGTTTTCAAAAGCTTTTTGAAGTGTCCTGCATTCGTACAGAAACACAAGTAGCCAGGCAAAGCATTTCATAGTCCTGGACATGCAACCGAAAAGGCCACAGCCCTCGTGAGAGCATAATGAGTAATCGGTTGCAAATTTTTTCACAAAGTCAGATCTCAAACCCCTAGCAAAAACAAACAATTTTATCACAGAATATTTTGAGGTCTATAAAATAATGAGGAGTTGAACGGGTAGATAGATGTGAAGCGTCTGTTCACGCTTTCCAAAAATACTAGGACTAGGGGGCATGCGATGAAGCTACAATGTAGTAAATTTAAAACAAATCGGAGAAAATGTTTCTTCACTCAACGTGTAATTAAACTCTGGAATTCGTTGCCAGAGAATGTGGTAAAGGCAGTTAGCATAGCTGAGTTTAAAAAAGATTTGGATGGCTTCCTAAAGGAAAAGTCCATAGACCGTTATTAAATAGACTTGGGGAAAATCCACTGTTTCTGGGATAAGCAGTATAAAATGTTTTGTACTTTTTTGGGATCTTGCCAGGTATTTGTGACCTGGATTGGCCACTGTTGGAAACAGGATGCTGGGCTCGATAGACCTTTGGTCTTTTCCACTATGGCAATATTTATGTACTAATACCATGGAACCTTCCCAAAAACAGTCTGGTGAAGCAGGTATAGAACTTTAAACTGTGAACCAAGGAACTCAAGTTCAAATCCCACGTTAACTCTTATTTTGTAATTGTGAGTCCTTCAGGAATAGCAACATTTACTTGCATTTACCTGCATTTACACCACGTCTACAGCTTGCAGGTGACTTACATATTTGGGGGTCATTTTACAAAAGCACGCTGAAAAATGGCATTTGGTAGTGTAGGTGCGCGTTTTGGGCGCGCGCCAATCCATTTTTTAGCACGCCTGTAAAAAAAGGTCTTTTTGTTTTTGCTGAAAATGGACTTGCAGCAAAATGAAAATTGCCATGCATCCATTTTGAGTCCGAGACCTTACCGCCAGCCATTGACCTAGCGGTGAAGACTCACGCGGTAACCGGGCGGTAATGGCCTACTTGTGCCATTACGCGTGCCCGAAAATTTTTCTTCACCCAACGTGTAATTAAACTCTGGAATTCGTTGCCAGAGAACGTGGTGAAGGCGGTTAGCTTGGCAGAGTTTAAAAAGGGGTTAGACGGTTTCCTAAAGGACAAGTCCATAAACCACTACTAAATGGACTTGGGAAAAATCCACAATTCCAGGAATAACATGTATAGAATGTTTGTACGTTTGGGAAGCTTGCCAGGTGCCCTTGGCCTGGATTGGCCGCTGTCGTGGACAGGATGCTGGGCTCAATGGACCTTTGGTCTTTTCCCAGTGTGGCATTACTTATGTACTTAGACGTGCATATCAAATGCTCGCCATAAAATGAAATTACCGAAAGAGCCACGAAGTAGTCGGGCAGTAACTCCATTTTGGCGCACGTAGACGCTTACACGGCTTAGTAAAAGGGCCCCTTAGGTCCAGTGGATAATCTTCTGTTTCTAGAGGGTCAGTGGCGTTCCGACCCTAGCTGACACCCAGGGCGGAACGCCGATGCACCCCCCCCCCCGGGTGCAGTGCGACCCCCCCCCCCAGCAAAATGACACCTCTTCCCCCCCGGCGAAATGACACCCCCCCCCGGGTGCATGCCACTGGGGGGGGGTGCCGCGGCGCGCGCCTGTTGCCCTGTCTCAGTCAGAGTTCGCAATTCGCAGTGTTCACTGCTCCCTCTGAGTCTGCCCCGGAACAGGAAGTAACCTGTTCCGGGGCAGACTCAGAGGGAGCAGTGAACACATGCGAATTGCGAACTCTGACTGAGACAGGGCAACAGGCGCGCGCCACGGCCCCCCCCCCCCGCGCGTGCACCCGGGGCGGACCACCCCCACCTTGGTACGCAACTGTAGAGGGTTCACAATTACAAATAATAGAGCTGAAGAGAGATTTGAACCTGAGTCCCTTGCAGTGGCGTTCCTAGGGGGGGGGCGGTGGGTGCGGACTGCCCTGGGGCAGAGAAGAAGCATGGAACGAACGAAGGACAGGCGCGCGCGGCACCCCCCCAGCGGCCTGCACCCGGGGGGGTTCTTTCGCAGGAGGTGTACTTTCGCTGGGGGGGTTGCACTGCATCCAGGGGGGGGGGGGCGCTGCACCCGGGGGGCAGGGCACATCGACGATCCACCCCGGGTGTCAGCCCCCCTAGGAACGTCACTGGTCCCTTGACTTACTCAGATTTCTTTCATGCTTTGTTAAGAATGCACATAATACCTAAAGCGGTCATGGAGCTTGGCATCCCTTCACCTTGACGGGAGGGGGCAGCAAACACTGGGGGATTAAGGAGATGCCATGTCTTAATCCCTCTAGTGGTCAACTGCTCAATAAATGCGGGATGAAGAGAGGGCCCTGGTGCAACAAACAATGAGCTCTGTAGTATTCTACCTGTATGATCAGAGCACTGCGCTCTGATCATATGGCGGAATAGCGCCTTAACCTTAGGCCAGCTCGGAGTTCCTCTCTTCCCCCCCCCCACCCACCAATCCAGGCAGCCCGGGCTGTCGCTGTCAGTCCTGGGGGGTCCAGTGGGCCACCGGACTCCCCCAATGGCTAACTCCCCGGACTGACACAGGGGGCTGGAGGTCTCATGGACCTACAGCCCCCCCCAATCCCCCCGACATAAAATACAGAAAATTAAAGGCTGTATTTTGAAATGTGCCCCAAAATACCCCTCCCATCCCTGGCACCATCGCAAATACATCACAAAATTAACGTAACTTAACATTCTATGCTCCCTGTAGAAAACTTTCCAGTGGAAAAAGGAGAGTCAAAGAAAACAGATCTACAAATCTACTCCCCATGTAAGACACCAAACACATTCACATCGAATAGAAACTGAGGGGGTCCTTTCGCAAGAGTGGAGTAGCCTAGTGGTTAGTGCAGGGGACTTTGATCCTGGATTTGATTCCCACTGCAGCTCCTTGCGACTCTGGGAAGTCACTTAACCCTCCATTGCCCCGGGTACAAAATAAGTACTAAAAAAAACTATGTAAACCACTTTGAATGTAGTTGCAAAAACCACAGAAAAGCAGTAAATCAAGTCCCATTTCTGAGATTGTACATGGAATGTTGCTAGAATTTGAGATTCTACATGGAATGCTAGTGGAGGAGTAGCCTAGTGGTTAGTGTAGTGGACTTTAATCCTGGGGAACTGGGTTCGATTCCCACTGCAGGTCCTTGTGACTATATGGGCGAGTCACTTAACCCTCCAGTGCACCTAAATAAGTACCTATATATACTATGTAGACTGCTTTCAATGTAGGTGCAAAAACCACAGAAAGGTGATATATCAAGTTCCATCCCCCCCCCCCCCCCCTTTCCCTTACAAAGCTGAGCACTAAACATTAGAGACAAACCATATATTTCTATGGGTGACTCCAGCACCAAGACCTAACATCTGAGGCTTCTCACAGGAAAGCCTTCCTCCTACAACCTTCTGTGATAAGAAGATTTCAAAAATCAAAATCTTATCCAGTTCCAGAGGTTAAAAAAAATACTAACAGGGTGGTCCTTATTGAAGAAAAACAGATACACATGAACTATTAGGAGACACCAGTAAACCGAGGCCAGTCTCAGTCTTTTGCAACTTACTTAAAAACACAAGGTCCTACTTTTCCTACTGAAATCAGTGCTGCAAACCTAAGGTTAGAGATCTATAATCGTGCAGGGCTTAAGTTAACAACAGCCTTTCTCTGACTGTGTAACTAGACTAACGTTTGAGCATAGACCAAATCCTTTCTTTTCACAGTTTGTTACCTACATGATTCACATGTCCCTGCAGCCAGTGCCGGGGATCACAAGGGAAGCTTTCCAGAGCTTTGAGCAGTTTCTTCTGTCTGTAGAATAGCTTCGCCGCTTTTAAACACACAAATATTAAACACAAGAAAGCAGCGAAATTACAAATCTGAGAAAGATCCAGGGATGACCAGGAGGAGGGGGTTAACATTTTCTGTAGTAGAGAAGAGGTCATGTTCTGGAGGCAAGCTCTGCCCTTCTGAAAGACACATTAATTTCCATTCTGAGCAGGTTTTTATCACTGTTCATTCCCAGCAGCAATTGGAGAAAGGGCAGTGGCTGGAACAGTGTCACACCCCCAAAAATGCCTGGCCTCCTGCCAAGCTGTGAAAGACTTTTCACCTGTAGATCCAGCCCTAACCGCGATGAAACATTCATTCACCCCTCACCTCCACCCCGGGACACTGCTCTTATTTACTCCCTAGTGGTGTTTCCTGTCGGTATAGATCTGAGTTCACCTAGGGACAGACACAAAGAGGGAGTGAATTAATGCAAGCCTGAAAGTTGAGAGGACTGTACACATCCTTTATATGTGTGCATAATTTAGCCCATGTGAAGGAGTGGCCTAGTGGTTAGGGTGGTGGACTCAGTTCCTGAGGAACTGAGTTGATTCTCACCAGGGTTGCCAGGTGGAAAATTTTTTGCCAGCCCAATCCAGCCCCAAAACCAGCCCAAAACCCGCCCAAACACAAACCCCGCCCCTAACACCCCCACCCCCGCGTCATCACCCCGCCCCCGCCATCATCAACCCCGCCCCCGCCGTCACCGGCCCCGCCTCCCCGTCATCGGCCCCGCCTCCCACGTCACCGGCCCCGCCTCCCCGTCATCGGCCCCGCCTCCCACGTCACCGGCCCCGCCTCCCCGTCATCGGCCCCGCCTCCCACGTCACTAACCCCGCCCAAAACGTCACTAACCCCGCCCAAAAACGTCACTAACCCCGCCCCCCCCGCGGCCGAAAAAACCGCCCTGAAGCCCAAAAACAGCCCAAAAAACCGCAACCCGCCGCGGGCAAAAATTTCCCGCGGCGGGTCGCGGAAAACCGCCCAATTGGGCGGTAAAACCGCCCACCTGGCAACACTGATTCTCACTTCAGGCACAGGCAGCTCCTTGTGACTCTGGGCAAATCACTTAACCCTCCATTGCCCCATGTAAGCCGCATTGAGCCTGCCATGAGTGGGAAAGCGAGGGGTACAAATGTAACAAAAATAAAATAGATACTATTGGAGATTCTACATGGAATGTTGCTACTATTGGACATTCTACATGGAATGTTGCTACTATTGGAGATTCTACATGGAATGTTGCTACTATTGGAGATTTTACGTGGAATGTTGCTATTCCACTAGCAACATTCCATGTAGAAGGCTGCGCAGGCTTCTGGTACGTGCAGGACGTCAGACTCACAGAAGCAGAAGGCTGCGCGGCCACATTGGTGATCTGCAAGGGCCGACTTCTAGTGGAATAGCAACATTCCATGTAGAATCTCCAATAGTAGCAACAGTGGAGGAGTGGCCTAGTGGTTAGGGTGGTGGACTTTGGTCCTGGGGAACTGAGTTTGATTCCCACTTCAGGCACAGGCAGCTCCTTGTGACTCTGGGCAAGTCACTTAACCCTCCATTGCCCCATGTAAGCCGCATTGAGCCTGCCATGAGTGGGAAAGCGCAGGGTACAAATGTAACAAAAATAAAATAGATACTATTGGAGATTCTACATGGAATGTTGCTACTATTGGAGATTCTACATGGAATGTTGCTATTCCACTAGCCTGAAACCACTAAGATCTCCAATACCAAAAATCTTTGGAAACTGCAATCACACACTACACAAATCCAAAGATAAGAACTCAGTGTCTGCTCACTGCATATAAATACTTTTAGTAATTTAGGGGAAGCCAAAGCGGACTTCAACAGCGAGAGACATGTACTATGTTCAAGATAAGTTTTTTCTATTTTTCTTTTGAATTTTGAGCACGTATATTTTGGGCACCAGTGGAGTGTGTTTGCCACAGCATTTATTTAAGGTTTAAGAAAAGGGAGTACCCGATGAAGAGAGGCCTGGCCACTAGGCAAAAACTAATGAAATTGCTTTTAAGTGGCATCGTCCGAGGGCTCCCAATATCCAAACCATATGAGAATTTGCATTACTAAAAGTATTTATATGCAGTGAGCAGACACTGAGTTCTTATCTTTGGCTATTCCACTAGCAACATTCCATGTAGAAGGCTGCGCAGGCTTCTGTTTCTGTGAGTCTGACGTCCTGCACGTACGTGCAGGACGTCAGACTCACAGAAGCAGAAGCCTGCGCGGCCACATTGGTGATCTGCAAGGGCTGACTTCTAGTGGAATAGCAACATTCCATGTAGAATCTCAAATAGTAAGAACAGTGGAAGAGTGGCCTAGTGGTTAGAGTGGTGGACTTTGGTCCTGAGGAACTGAGTTCAATTCCCGGCACAGGCAGCTCCTTGTGACTCTGGCAAGTCACTTAACCCTCCATTGCCCCATGTAAGCTGCATTGAGCCTGCCATGTGTGGGGAAAGTGCTGGGTACAAATGTAACAAAAATAAAATAGATACTATTGGAGATTCTACATGGAATGTTGCTACTATTGGACATTCTACATGGAATGTTGCTACTATTGGAGATTCTACATGGAATGTTGCTATTCCACTAGCAACATTCCATGTAGAAGGCTGCGCAGGCTTCTGGTACGTGCAGGACGTCAGACTCACAGAAGCAGAAGGCTGCGCGGCCACATTGGTGATCTGCAAGGGCCGACTTCTAGTGGAATAGCAACATTCCATGTAGAATCTCCAATAGTAGCAACAGTGGAGGAGTGGCCTAGTGGTTAGGGTGGTGGACTTTGGTCCTGGGGAACTGAGTTCAATTCCCACTTCAGGCACAGGCAGCTCCTTGTGACTCTGGGCAAGTCACTTAACCCTCCATTGCCCCATGTAAGCTGCATTGAGCCTGCCATGTGTGGGGAAAGTGCTGGGTACAAATGTAACAAAAAAAACAAAAACATAAGCACCGCCACACTGGGAAAAGACCCACGGTCCATCAAGCCCAGCACTCCATCTCCGACAGCGGCCAATTATCCAGGCCCCAAGAACCTGGCAAAAACCCCAAATGTAATAATGATCAATGGACTTTTCCTTCAGGAATCTATCCAGACCCCCCTTTAAATTCAGCAAGGCCAGCTGCCGTCACTACCTTCTCCAGCAATGAGTTCCAGAGTCTAACTAGGCGCTGAGTAAAGAAAATGGAGATATATCTCACATTTATTTACCCTCACGCTTGCTTCAGAAATTACTGAAAAGCATTCAGGCTGCAAATTCTAAACTGAGATTTAAATGCAATAGAAGATCAGGTCTGCAGTGGCGTACCTAGCGTATTTGGCACCCGGGGCCGATCATTTTTTAACACCCCCGCCTCTATATGAAAATATTATTTTTAGTAATAATAATAATCCACGAGTCACACAACAAGGGCGTACCTAGGAAAGGCAGCATCTTAAACACTGCAGTGAGCACTAGAACATCAACACACCCATTGTAAAACTAACCAAGACATTAGTAAAAATGATCCTGTCAACAGAAAACCATGTCTTTTTCAGAAATATAGAACACCAACGATACATCCTCACCAAGTACTACTACTACTTAACATTTCTAGAGCGCTACTAGGGTTACGCAGCGCTGTACAGTTTAACAAAGAGAGACAGTCCCTGCTCAAAGAGCTTACAATCTAATAGATAAGAGTGAGACAAATATAGGACAATCAAGCCATTGTGACATCACTGATGAGGTTGGCTCTTAGGCATTGGTGGAATGAGGCATTATGACATCACAATCTCAGCTCTGGTTAAATCACTGCTATATGTAATACTACTACTACTACTTAACATTTCTAGAGCGCTACTAGGGTTACGCAGCGCTGTACAATTTAACAAAGAGAGACAGTCCCTGCTCAAAGAGCTTACAATCTAATAGATAAGAGTGAGACAAATATAGGACAATCAAGCCATTGTGACATCACTGATGAGGCTGGCTCTTAGGCATTGGTGGAATGAGGCATTATGACATCACAATCTCAGCTCTGGATACCAGAGACTGAAACTCTTCACACTAAGGGGGGAAGTGGCCCAAGTATAGGACAGTCGAGCCATTGTGACATCACTGATGAGGTTGGCTCTTAGGCATTGGTGGAATGAGGCATTATGACATCACAATCTCAGCTCTGGTTAAATCACTGCTATATGTAATACTACTACTACTACTTAACATTTCTAGAGCGCTACTAGGGTTACGCAGCGCTGTACAATTTAACAAAGAGAGACAGTCCCTGCTCAAAGAGCTTACAATCTAATAGATAAGAGTGAGACAAATATAGGACAATCAAGCCATTGTGACATCACTGATGAGGCTGGCTCTTAGGCATTGGTGGAATGAGGCATTATGACATCACAATCTCAGCTCTGGATACCAGAGACTGAAACTCTTCACACTAAGGGGGGAAGTGGCCCAAGTATAGGACAGTCGAGCCATTGTGACATCACTGATGAGGTTGGCTCTTAGGCATTGGTGGAATGAGGCATTATGACATCACAATCTCAGCTCTGGTTAAATCACTGCTATATGTAATACTACTACTACTACTTAACATTTCTAGAGCGCTACTAGGGTTACGCAGCGCTGTACAATTTAACAAAGAGAGACAGTCCCTGCTCAAAGAGCTTACAATCTAATAGATAAGAGTGAGACAAATATAGGACAATCAAGCCATTGTGACATCACTGATGAGGCTGGCTCTTAGGCATTGGTGGAATGAGGCATTATGACATCACAATCTCAGCTCTGGATACCAGAGACTGAAACTCTTCACACTAAGGGGGGAAGTGGCCCAAGTATAGGACAGTCGAGCCATTGTGACATCACTGATGAGGTTGGCTCTTAGGCATTGGTGGAATGAGGCATTATGACATCACAATCTCAGCTCTGGTTAAATCACTGCTATATGTAATACTACTACTACTTAACCTTTCTAGAGCGCTACTAGGGTTACGCAGCGCTGTACAATTTAACAAAGAGAGACAGTCCCTGCTCAAAGAGCTTACAATCTATAGGACGAAATGTCAAGTTGGGGCAGTCAGGATTTGCTGAATAGAGGTATGGTGGTTAGGTGCCAAAGGCGACATTGAAGCAAGGTTTTGAAGATGGGCAGGGAGGGGGCCTGGCGTATGGGCTCATGGAGTTTATTCCAAGCATGGGGTGAGGTGAGGCAGAAAGTATAGAATAAGTAACCACAAACTACTCCAGTGGCCTAGCTACAGGGGGCCTTGGGGGCCTGGGCCCCCCAAAATTGGATCTGGGGCCCCTAGTTTGGCTGGTGGAGGTTCACACCCCCCACCCGCTGAAGCCTTTCTCCAGCACTGTTCTCTGTGCATTGCCTGCCCTGCTTCCTCTCACGTCACGTGCATGCCCCCCGCATTTTGGGCTCCGAACCCCCCAAACATTGAGGTCTGGCTATGCCTCTGCCCTACCCTCGAGGTATCCAGCATCTCCCTCCTTCTCAATCTGCCCCTGTCTTTCACCTGCCAGATCGACCTTTGATGAATGCATTGCACAACCCTGTCTGCCCATACCATGTCCTTTAAACTACAGTGAGACAAGCAGGTCTCGAGCTGCATGAATGCTGAAAACCCTGCAGCCAGCTGACCTGCCACTGACTGCTGCCCTGGTGCCATCCTCATAATTGTGCTGCCCTAGGCAGATGCCTTAGCTGCATGGTAACTGGGCAGTCCCTATAGATATGCTGTTCAAGGTCAGTGGGGAGGAGAGGGAAGACACTTTTTTTTTTTTTAAAGTTGTTGGGATTCTGTCCTGGGAATTAAGGAGAATCACATATTGCCACTGAGTTTACCATAATCCCCATCCCTCTCCCTTTATAGCTTTCAAATCTTATCTCTTTTTAGGTTTTTCTGATTAATACAAATTACTCTTTGCCTATTGCCAACCACAGGATGATCTCAGTCACACAGGTGACCCATTTCCATGGATCTACAATGCAAACAGCAAATCCCTGGTATCCTATATAATAATTCTCACCTCCAACAGGATGTGCTTGGGACCGTGCCTGCCAGAAGTGGTCTGCTAGGCAGGCACGCACTGACCTCAGTGACATCAGTGACAGACAATTTGGCAAAGCAAAACAATCTGAGTGCTGGCCATTAGGACACAGGGTAAATAGGAGAGTTTTAAAAGACTGAAGGAACCAAAAGTGTTCGGGGGGGGGGGGGGGGGGGGGGGAGTTCTGAATGAATGAAAGAAATGAAAATTTACGAGAGGAACACAATCTGAATGCCGGGCATTTGTACACAGGGTAGATAGAACACTTTTTTTAAAAATTCGTTGCCGGAGAACGTGGTACGGGCGGTTAGCTTGACGGAGTTTAAAAAGGGGTTAGATAGATTCCTAAAGGACAAGTCCATAGACCGCTATTAAATGGACTTGGAAAAATTCCGCATTTTTAGGTATAACTTGTCTGGAATGTTTTTACGTTTGGGGAGCGTGCCAGGTGCCCTTGACCTGGATTGGCCACTGTCGGTGACAGGATGCTGGGCTAGATGGACCTTTGGTCTTTCCCAGTATGGCACTACTTATGTACTTATGTACTTATGTAAAGTATTACATCTTGGGGGAGGGGTGAGGAGGAAAGCGGTGGGGTATCCGGATACTGGGCGTTAGGGCCACGGGGGTACATAGACTTTTGAAAGCCTTAAGGAACCCAAAGTGTGGGAAGGAGGAGGAAAAGGAGGGGAGGGAACGGGGTGAGGGGCATTAGGAACAGGGGAGGGGGCCCTGTCACACACTCTCATTCTCACACACGCACTGTCACACAGACAGTCTCACTCTGTCACACACCCACACATTCACTCTGGCTCTCTCTCTCAAACATACACACTCCCAAGAAAACCTTGCTAGCGCCCGTTTCATTCGTTCCAGAAATGGGCCTTTTTTACTAGTATATTCATAATCTTCTTAAATGTAGTTACGTATAAAAATATATATACAGCCATATATTGTACTGATGGCAACAGATGCAAAAAGTGACTGAACAGACTCAGCCAGTCAGGTTTTCAGGCTATCCACAATGAATATGCATGAGACAGATAAAGCTAGTGCATTCAGATTTCCCTCATGTATATTCATTGTGGATAGCCTGAAAACCAGACCAGCTGGGTTTGTTCTGGGTTGAGAACTCCTGGGGCCAGATGCACTAAACTTAATGAACCATTAATGAGCCATTAAAGAGCCATTAACGAGCAAGTAGTAAACCCTGGCATGCACTAAAGACTTTTTTCCCATGATGGTAGCAGCTAAGGAAAACAGAATGCAAATGAGCAAATTCTGTGGAAACCCTATTGTAATGAGATGCACTAACCTTTTCCGATTGCCTTAATGCTGGAAAATCTAACGAGAGGTCTGTACCTCTCGTTAAACTGCTACAAAAGTAAAAAAAACGAAAAATCGGGGGAAAAAAGTCAAGTGCTCATCAGTGCAATAATAAAAACATCTACTTTAGCTGTCATTCCCCCCCCCCCCTCGAAGACACCGCGCTGCTCACCCCCTCCAATGCACCTTGATCCAGAGGACAGTGCACTTGAGGACGCCCATCCAAAAAAACGCCCATTTTGGCCGCCTTTCCCCCCCTTGCAATAATAAAAGTGTCTTTTTTGGCAGTGCTTCACTCAGCTGAGAGACCTGGAAGTCTCTGAGCCAATCACAGCGCATTGACCTTGTTGAGAATTCTAACCTTACTTTGGCTGCATAAAGAGAGCGATCTGCCACCAGGTACCAGGGGAAATGACGCTCTGCTTGCCAAACGCCAGCGCATGCGCGCAGTAGACATGTCCTTTGCATCTTAAAGACGTCTTGAGTTTGTCAGGTGCCTATCCCTAGCCACTCTACTTCCTTCTTTCGACTCAGCGGGCTCACAGTTTTCCATTCAAATATCAATCGCGTTCTTTAAAAAACATTTTCCGCATTATCTTACCCACTTCCATTATATGCAAATTTACTGGGATATCCTGAAAGGTCGACTGGCTGGTGGTCCTCCAGGACAGCTTTAAGAACCAACTGCTATATGCAAAGATAGAAGTTTATCCACCCTTCTTGGCATTTCAAAGAAGCCAGCAATGGAAATTCCGGTTTGGTCCACAAGAGGCAGAAAAGAGTGAGAAATGCCCCCAATTTGGGGCTCAAAATAGAGAGAGAGAGAGGCACAGTGTGGAAAACTCCCAGTGGGGTTTTATTTATTTATTTGTGACATTTATATCCAGTGGTGTGCTGGAGCCAGCTCGCACCGCCTCGCAAGAGCCGGTTGTTAATTTTTGTAGCATTTTGCGAGCCGCTTGTTCAGACAGGGCGAACTGGTTTGCCTCTCTTCCCCCCGAGCTGCAGGGTCCCCGCACAGTCTTTCCTGCCTGCTGCCCGCGCTGACCCTCCCGCCAGGGGCGTAGCCAGACAACAGATTTTGGGTGGGCCTAGGCAAGAAGTGGGTGGGCATCAAGTGTTCTCCCCTTCACCCACCACCAAACAAAAATCTCAGCTGGTGGGAAAACGCTTCTTTCCACCTTAGTAGTCTGCAGCAGGCATGCATGAAAACTGAGCATGCGCAGGTCAGTGGCGTAGCCACACGTGGGCCTGGGTGGGCCGGGGCCCACCCACTTAGGGCTCAGGCCCACCCAACAGTAGCTGATGGGGATTCCAAGCTCTACCAGCTAAAGACTTCCCCCTGATGGTAATGAAAATGGTGTGCTCCACGTTACTGGCACCTGTGAATGCTCAGTTTTCAGCTCATGCATGCTGCAGACTGCCAAGATGGAGAGAAACATTTTCCACCAGCTTAGATATTTTTTTTGGGGGGGGGAGGGGTAGAACACTTGGTGCCCACCCACTTCTTGCCTAGGCCCACCCAAAATCTGCTGTCTGGCTACGCCCCTGGCGCAGGTGCCAGTATCAAGGAGAGTAGCGTTTTCATTACCATCAGGGGGGAAGTCTTCAGCTGGCGGAGCTTGGGATTCCCACCAGCTACCGCTAAATGTGTGCTACTGTTGGGTGGGCCTGAGCCTTAATTGGGTGGGCCCAGGCCCACCTGTGGCTACTACTACTACTACTACTATTTAGCATTTCTATAGCGCTACAAGGCGTACGCAGTGCTGCACAAACATAGAAGAAAGACAGTCCCTGCTCAAAGAGCTTACAATCTAATAGACAAAAAATAAATAAAGTAAGCAAATCAAATCAATTAATGTGTACAGGAAGGAGGAGAGGAGGGTAGGTGGAGGCGAGTGGTTACAAGTGGTTACGAGTCAAAAGCAATGTTAAAGAGGTGGGCTTTCAGTCTAGATTTAAAGGTGGCCAAGGATGGGGCAAGACGTAGGGGCTCAGGAAGTTTATTCCAAGCGTAGGGTGCAGCGAGACAGAAGGCGCGAAGTCTGGAGTTGGCAGTAGTGGAGAAGGGAACAGATAAGAAGGATTTATCCATGGAGCGGAGTGCACGGGAAGGGGTGTAGGGAAGGACGAGTGTGGAGAGATACTGGGGAGCAGCAGAGTGAGTACATTTATAGGTTAGTACACCACTGCCTCCCGCTGCCGCATTGCTCTTTAAAAATGGCTGCCGAGACTTCTGTTGGAGTCTTGAGGGGCCACCCTTGTAACCACCTCTGTGCCCCCTCCCCCCCCCCCTCAAATTGCAGGGCTGGCTATACCCGAGAAGAGAGAGCCTGTTGTTAAAATTTTGCCAGCACACCACTGTTTATATCCCACATTATCCCAAACAATTTGAGTTCAATGTGGCTTACAATAAACAGTATACGTAACAAAGGATAATGCATAAGAAAGTACTTTGTTTGTAAGAATCCAATTTTACAATACAGTATCGTAAACATACTGGGATAACTATGGGAGTTTAACATTTAGAAAACCTATTATGAATGAGAAATTGTACATGAAGCAAAGAGAAAGTTAATGGTAAATAGAGTAATAACCAATTCAGGTCATAATTAGTTGTTTGAGATATGGTTGTTCTTTGTGAGGGATTGTTTGAATAGGAACGATTTGAGGATTTTCCGGACTCTAGTATATTCCTGTAGATTTCTTATTTTGAGTGGTAAGGAGTTTCACCGTTTGACTCCTAGGTATATAGTAACATAGTAACATAGTAGATGACGGCAGAAATAAGACCTGCACGGTCCATCCAGTCTGCCCAACAAGATAACTCATATTTGCTACTTTTTGTGTATACCCTACTTTGATTTGTACCTGTGCTCTTGAGGGCACAGACCGTATAAGTCTGTCCAGCACTATCCCCGCCTCCCAACCACCAGCCCCGCCTCCTGATCTTGACTAAGCTCCTGAGGATCCATTCCTTCGGCACAGGATTCCTTTATGCTTATCCCACGCATGTTTGAATTCCGTTACCGTTTTCATCTCCACCACCTCCCACGGGAGGGCATTCCAAGTATCCACCACTCTCTCCGTGAAAAAATACTTCCTGACATTTTTCTTGAGTCTGCCCCCCTTCAATCTCATTTCATGTCCTCTCGTTCTACCGCCTTCCCATCTCCGGAAAAGGTTCGTTTGTGGATTAATACCTTTCAAATATTTGAACGTCTGTATCATATCACCCCTGTTTCTCCTTTCCACCATCGTATACATGTTCAGGTCAGCAAGTCTCTGCTCATACGTCTTGTAACGCAAATCCCATACCATTCTCGTAGCTTTTTTTGCACCGCTTCGATTCTTTTTACATCCTTAACAAGATACGGCCTCCAAAACTGAACACAATACTCCAGGTGGGGCCTCACCAACGACTTATACAGGGGCATCAACACTTCCTTTCTTCTGCTGATCACACCTCTCTCTATGTGAAGTCTGTGGCGTGTACATTTTTTAGATAACTTTTTTTGCAATTTGGGAGGTGCAGTCTGAGATAGTTTCTCGCCTCGTATTTAGTGTTTCTGTGACGCAAGTTTATTAATTTTGTATGATGAAAAGCATTTCAGTGAGAAGGCGGAAGATTTTTTATAAGAACTAGAGGTCCAAGTTCAAGGGATTAGGTTTACCGAGAAGCTGGGAAACCCTAAATTCTGAAGAATTGGCTGCAAACATTGAAATGGTGTGTTTTCGTGTGACCCAGTGTGGTAAAACTCTGTATAAAGCGTTCTTTCAAAGCCATTTCCCCCCATTTTACACAAAGTTGGAAAGACTAGCTATAACATCCCACAAAGGACCTGGTGAGCCTGGATGAGTCACTCTGAGCCTTGAAGGAAGATCTGTTCCCGTTCAGCTCCCATTGCGGTGTGTGCATGTTTATTCATTTATTAGGATTTTATTTACCGCCTTTTTGAAGGAAGTCAGTCAAGGCGGTGTTCAGTGAGAATAAATCAAACATGAGCAATAGGCAATTACAGCAGTGAAAACATTCAAATAACAATACAAAGTATGGCATAGTAGACTACTTACAATGTCAACACAATACGTAATAGAACATTTTAATTGACAGTGGAGGAGGAGTGGCCTAGTGGTTAGGGTGGTGGGCTTTGGTCCTGGGGAACTGAGGAACTGAGTTGATTCCTACTTCAGGCACAGGCAGCTCCTTGTGACTCTGGGCAAGTCACTTAACCCTCCATTGCCCCAGGTAAGCCGCGTTGAGCCTGCCATGAGTGGGAAATCGCAGGGTACAAATGTAACAAAAATAAAATAGATACTATTGGAGATTCTACATGGAATGTTGCTACTATTGGAGATTCTACATGGAATGTTGCTATTCCACTAGCAACATTCCATGTAGAAGCCTGCGCGGCCACATTGGTGATCTGCAAGGGCCGACTTCTACATGGAATGTTGCTAGTGGAATAGCTACATTCCATGTAGAATCTCAAATAGTAGCAACAGTGGAGGAGTGGCCTAGTGGTTAGGGTGGTGGACTTTGGTCCTGGGGAACTGAGGAACTGAGTTTGATTCCCACTTCAGGCACAGGCAGCTCCATGTGACTCTGGGCAAGTCACTTAACCCTCCATTGCCCCATGTAAGCCGCATTGAGCCTGCCATGAGTGGGAAAGCGCAGGGTACAAATAAAAAAAATAATAATAATATAAGCAAAGATGGAACATAGAGATAGGTAAGAGAGTAAGAGGAGTTAGAAAATAAGGTGACTAATTTAAGAAAGGTGCACATGAGGTCAGAGAGACGATTAAATGTGATCTCAGATAGGGTAGGAGCGGATACGTACGCCCTGATTTGCGCACACAACTCAAGTTGCGCTATATAGAATCTTGGGGATTACGGCTGAGCACAGGGCCCCTTTTACAAAGCTGATGGTCTTCGCCATCTCTGTTCGTAGGGGCTCTTTCAGGCCTTCCCATCTTCGTCTTTGCTTCCTGTAAGACCAATCATTATAGGGTTACCTTATGTCCTCTTTTTGGACTTCTTCAGAAAAGGCCTCCAGGTTTTTTTAATTTTTAGAGACTGTCCTCTTTTTCTTTTATGTGCCTATGACCAACACATGATGCAAAAAAAAACAAAAAACAGAAGAAACCAACAATGCACAAAACAGCGAAGATGACTAACAAAAATGAGAAAAGGGGGAAGGAAAAAGAAAAATAAATAGAGCAAGACACTCTATACGGTGAGAAGACTCCTGACACAGGCCTGACCGGCCGAAATACAGCTGTGTCGAGTCCTGTTCTCCCTAATTTTGTATTATTTTTTATGGCTAATAAATTTTTTAAAGTTTTTATATTTAAAGTTTTGTCTTTATTTTTATTGTTTTTTTTATATTTTTCATATTTATTTTTCTTTTTCCTTCCCGCTTTTTTCATTTTTGTTAGTCATCTTCGCTGTTTTGTCGACCTATGACCAACACACCTATCCACATAATGAGAGAAACCATAAGTACATAAGTATTGCCACACTGAGACAGACCAAAGGTCCATCAAGCCCAGCATCCTGTTTCCAACAGTGGCCAATCCAGGTCACAAATACCTGGCAAGATCCTGAAAAAGTTCAATACATTTTATGCTGCTTATCCCAGAAATAAGCAGTGGATTTTCCCCATGTCCATTTTAATAAAGCCCTATGCACTTTTCCTTTAGGAAGCTGTCCAAACGTTTTTTAAACCCTGCTAAGCTAACGGCCTTTACCACATTCTCTGGTAACGAATTCCAGAGTTTCATTACAGGTTGAGTGAAGAACCATTTTCTCCGATTCCTTTTAAATGTACTACATTGTAGCTTCATTGCATGCCCCCTAAACCTAGTATTTTTGGAAAGAGTAAACAAACGATTCATATCTACCCGTGCCACTCCACTCATTATTTTACAGACCTCTATCATATCTTCCCTCAGCCATCTTTTCTCCAAGCTGAAGAGCCCCAGCTGCTTCAGTCTTTCCTCATAGGGAAGACGACCCATCCCCTTTCTCATTTTCGTCGCCCTTCTCTGTACCTTTTCTAATTCCACTATATCTTTTTTGAGACTGTGGCCTATTAGTCAATGCTGATCACCTCTTTGTTCCCCTGCTGGTTGAATCTGTCAAAGGATTTGTGTTTGTGCAGCATAACTTTAAGCATATGTCATGCAAAGACTTTCACACATATCTCAGAAGCCAGCCAAAGTTGTTGAGGGATAGTCGCTCTTCTGATAAGTACACTTGAGCCCAGACTCAGTCATACTCAAATCCGGAAGTTTTTGAAAAGCAGATTGTCTACTGCTGTACTGTAAATAAATCACTGTTTGATGTGTGTTCATTAACTAAAGGCTGTGATTAAATATTTCTGTAGCAAAGGTAGCAACCATTTTTATTTTTTCTATCCTCTTTTTTTTTGTCTCCACAAATATGGTAACCCTAAATCATTAACCAGATACTTGGGCCCCTACGGGTTGCTGCGGTAACATGACAGTACTTCCCCTTTAGCGAGCATTAAGCCCGCATTGGGCTTACCGCCGTTTCATAAAAGGACCCCTTAGTGCTTCCTAAATAGGTGATATAGAGGGACATAATTGAACAGGGGCGTCCATCTCTAAGGGCGGCCATCTCCGGGGATGGCCCGGGAAGGGGCAGAGCCAACCGTATTATCAAACAAGATGGGCGGCCATCTTTCGTTTCGATAATACGGTCGGGGCTGGCCAAATCTCAACATTTAGGTCAACCTAAATGTTGAGATCGCCGGACTTAGAGATGGCGGGCCTCAGTTTTCGCTGATAATGGAAACCGAGGCCGGCCATCTCAAATCCGGCCAAATCCAAGCCTTTGGTCCTGGGAGGAGCTAGCATTTGTAGTGCACTGGTCCCCCTCACATGCCAGGACACCAACTGGGCACCCTAGAGGGCACTGCAGTGGACTTCATTAATTGTTCCCAGGTACATAGCTGCCTTCCCTTGGGTACTGAGCCCCCCAAATCCCTCTCAAAACCCACTCTCCACAACTGTACACCACTACCATAGCCTTAGGGATGAAGCGGGGCACCTACATGTGGGTACAGTGGGTTTCGGGTAGGTTTTGAAGGGCTCCCATTTACCACCACAAGTGTAACAGGTGGGGGGGGGGGGGGGGGGGGCCTGGGTCTGTCTGCCTGAAGTCCACTGCAACCAACAAAAACTGTTCCAGGGACCTGCATACTGCTGTGATGGAGCTGGGTATGACATTTGAGGCTGGCATAAATGCTGGCAAAAAAATGTTTTTTTTTTTAGGGTGGGAGGGGGTTGGTGACCACTGGGGGAGTAAGGGGAGGTGATCCCTGATTCCCTTTGGTGGTCATCTGGTCAGTTCGGGCACCTTTTCAAGGCTTGGTCTTGAACAAAAAAGGACCAAGTAAAGTTGGCCAAATGCTCGTCAGAGCCAGCCTTCTTTTTTCCATTTTCGGCCGAGGCTGGCCATCTCTTAACCACGCCCCCTTCCCGCCTTTGGTACACTGCCGACATGCCCCCTTAAACTTTGGCCGGCCCTGCGACGGAAAGCAGTTGAAGCCGGCCAAAATCAGCTTTCGATTATACCGATTTGGCCGGCCTTAGGAGAAAGCCGGCCATCTCCCGATTTGTGTCGGAAGATGGCCACCCTTCTCTTTTGAAAATAAGCAGGCTATACTCCTCCGTGTGTGTGGGTTTTTTTTTTTTTTTTTGCAAATACCATGTGCTAATGCAAACAGTAACATAGAACCTGTAATAAAAGAAAACTGCCCAACTTAGATACCATTACAAATCTGGGCTTAGCATGCAAAAAAGTCCAGATTTTGGCGTGGCTTAGTTAAAAGGCCCCTAAGTACTTACAAAATATCAGTACATAAGTACATAAGTATTGCCCTACTGGGAAAGACCAAAGGTCCATCGAGCCCAGCATCCTGTTTCCAACAGTGGCCAATCCAGGTCACAAATACCCGGCAAGATCCCCAAAAAGTACAAAACATTTTATACTGCTTACCCCAGAAATAGTGGATTTTCCCCAAGTCCATTTAAAAATGGTCTATGGACTTTTCCTTTAGGAAGCCGTCCAAACCTTTTTAAAACTCCGCTAAGCTGACTGCCTTTACCACATTCTCTGGCAACTAATTCCAGAGTTTAATTGCACGTACCATAGGTACCATAGTTGAGTTTTGAAATGGCTTTAAACCCGAGCCCCTGAAGAAAGACTCTATGAAACCCGCAGAGTTGGGCGTTTCAAGGGGAGGCCATAATCTGTTGTGAAGCAACAAGGCAACATATTTTGATTCAGATAAGTTCACATTTTGATTTCATTTTGAATAGGGCACTAAGGTGTGAGGCAATAGCACATACAGAAAATTAAGAGAGACCCGATGAAAGAAGTGCTATACCACTTGGCAAAGAAACATATTGCCTTCAAAAAAAAGTGGTTTTTGCTGAGGGCTCTCCTTATCACATTTACACTAAGAGCAGTGAGTAAAAAATCTGTATTGCATTAGCCAGGATTTGGAACGGTTCAGGAGTCTTGGTTTTTTGTTTTTTGAGTTCCAGAAAAAGGACATATTGACCCAATCCTGGTTTTGCTTCCAATGAAAGCAACGGAAGTAAAACCCAGACTGGCTCAATCTGTCCTCTTTTTCTGGAGCCATATGGTAACCCATTGTGCACCCTATCTAGAGGAGTCACATACCTGATGTATGACCCATGAGGAGGGAGAGATGAGGAGAGGCACTGGTGGCAAAGGAGCACTGCACTTTTCCCTCTGAAACCCTCCCCCCAGGCAGTTGCCTGGCTTGCCTACCCAGCTACCCCCTTCGTTCAGCCCCGACTCCATATAATTGGCATTCACATGGTGCACATGTAGAGTGCACATGTAAAAAAGTTTCATGTTTCCCCGAGGTCTCCTGGCCTGCATTTCTGAAAATTACACCTTCTGTGAGTCATTCACATGGAGCACATGTAGAAAAGTTTCATGTTTCCCCGAGGTCTCCTGGCCTGCATTTCTGAATATTACACCTTCTGTGAGTATCACCACACTGGTTATGTGGTCTACAACTCTGTATATAAATATTTAGGATCCAGTGAAGAAATCTGGTGAATATTGTATGGCCACAATACATAATAAACCGGTGAATATCCTTTTGGGTATACCTATTTTCTTAGCGTCATTTATTAACAGTTAGTATGTGAAAACGTTGTTATTACATGTAATTTGCCACAGGGCCCATTTTATTCTGTATTATTGGCATTTAACACCTACTGTTAGTGAATGGCATATTCTCCCCCACGAATGCTAGAATTTAAAGGTAAAAGCCCAACAATCATTACACATATTAAACTTAGGAGCATCTACAAGGGTCGCTAAGAAGGAGTCACTGAAATAGGCTATATTCTGTTTCAATACAAAAATGTATATTACAGCCCTGATCATACCACTATTTTGGAGGCAATGACACTGCTACCAAAAGGTCACAACACTTTCCATGTCTTTGTGTATCTGATATTAGTATGCTTTGAGTTCATTCAGGAGGTGGGAAAACATTATCTCAGCCCAAGATAAGGCTATGCACCATCAGGCCCTTTTAGTTAAATATTAATTATACATAAAAAGTGATTAGGTGAAAAGTTACTTTCATCGGCAGTCAGGGTTCTCCTATGTGGGGAGGAGAGATGAATTGTGACAGCTGCCTAAAGTTACCTTTCCCCCTTCCAAAAATAAAATCCATCCAGTCAGCAAACTCGATAGGTCATGTGGTCTTTACTTCTCATTGTTTTCTACATTTACATAGACATCAAATAAGATGATACCTTTTTTATTAGACATAACTTAATACATTTCTTGATTAGCTTTCGAAGGTTGCCCTTCTTCCTCAGATCGGAAATAAGCAAATGTGTTAGCAGATAGTATATATAAGAGAAACATCAAAGCATTGAAATAAGAATGATTGAATATTTTGACACCCAACAAACAGGACTTAACAAGGATCTGGGTTTTCTAACCCATTATAAACCATAAAGCTGTATTTCTCAGTTTATTTCTCTGTTTATTACCCTCCTCTCACCTACCAACACCCAACCTGTTAGAATATCAATGAAATGCTTTGATGTCCCCATGCACACCCCCACCCTCCCACTCTGTCAGACTGTCAAAGTAATGCTTTGATGTTTCTCTTATATATACTATCTGCTAACACATTTGCTTATTTCCGATCTGACGAAGAAGGGCAACCTTCGAAGCTAATCAAGAAATGTATTAAGTTATGTCCAATAAAAAAGGTATCATCTTATTTTCTTTTCCATGTTTTATTTTGTTTGATTTCTACTGATAACCTTAAGAGTGGACTAACACGGCTACCACACCTCTCTACATTTACATAGAAACATAGAAATATGACGGCAGATAAAGGCAACCTGATACAATCAATGGTACTAAGCCACAGATTACTGCAATGGAATTTATGCAGGATGTAAAGAACAAACCTTAAAGAAACTTCAGATAGCTCAAAACACGGCAGCTAGGCTTATGTTTGGTAAAACGTGATTTGAAAGCGCAAAACTCCTTCGTGAAAAACTACACTGGCTTCCAATCAAAGAACGCATCGCCTTCAAAATCTGCACCCTGGTTCAGAAAATCATCTACGGAGAAGCCCCGAGTTACATGATAGACTTGATCGACTTACCAATTAGAAATACATCCGAATCATCACAATCTTATCTAAATCTGCAGTACCCAAGCTGCAAAGGACTTAAATACAAAACAACTTACGCATCTAGTTTTTCCTACATAAGCACACAACTGTGGAACGCATTACCAAAAGCCTTGAAAACGACGTACGACCACCTAAACTTCCGGAAATCACTAAAAACCAACCTGTTTAGAAAGGCATACCCTACCAATCCAACTTAAATGCCTAATCTCTGCAACTCAACCAAACTAAAGCACGTAATGGACATAACACAACTCTTCCGTTCTCCGATTGCCTAATGTGGCTGTGCCACATGAACTTGATCTTAACGCAACATCACCCTGTATTTGTTCACACTGGAGCCTGCAAAGGCCTCTCCGGTACTATGTAAGCCACATTGAGCCTATAAATAGGTGGGAAAATGTGGGATACAAATGTAACAAATAAATAAATAAATCCAGTCTGCCCGACCACCATAACCCTCAACTCCTCCTTTTCCTAAGGGATCCCACATGCTTGTCCCATGCTTTCTTAAACTCTGACACAGTCCTCGTCTCCACAACCTCAACCGAGAGGCCATTCCATGCTTCCACCACCCTTTCCGTAAATTAATAACTTTCTTAGTTAGATTCCTCCTAAGCCTATTTCCTCTTAACTTCATCGTATGCCCCTTCATTCCAGAGTTTTCCTTCATTTGAAAAAGACTCTCTTCCTGTACATTAATGCCCCTGAGATATTTAAATGTTTCGATCATATCTCCTCTTTCCCTCCTCTCTTTCAGCATATACATATTGAGGTTAATAAGCCTATCCTTATATGTTATGTCCAAGACCACTTACCAATTTTGTAGCCGCCCTCTGGACCGACTCCATCCTGTTTATATTTTTTCATAGGTGCGGTCTCCAGAATGTAGCTACTTGGGGCCACGGGGGCCTGGGCCCCCCAAAATTTCCTGTGGGCCCCTGGTTTTGCTGGCGGGGGTCCCCAACCCCCACCAGCTGAAGCCTTGTCCAGCACCAGTCGCTGCGTTGCCTGCCTTGCTCTGTCTTCCCCTCATGTCCGGCACACAGTGAAACTGAGCATGCTGAGCATGCTGAGCATGCTCTGAGGCTTATTAACCTCAATATGTATATGCTGAAAGAGAGGAGGGAAAGAGGAGATATGCTCAGTTTCACTAAAAGGAGCGTGCTGGGCATTAGGAGAAGACAGAGCAGGGCAGGCAACATGGTGGCGCCAGAGACTGGTGCTGGACAACGCTTCAGCTGGCAGCGGTTGGGGACCCCCGCCAGCCAAGGTATTTGTTGCGGCAGTGGGTGGGAAGTGGGAGGGTGGCAGACCAAAATGTGCCCCCCTCCTCGGACTCTGGCCCCCTCCCACCGCGAGGTCTGGCTACGCCCCTGGCACACAGTAGTCTAAATGGGGCCTCACCAGAGACTTATAGAAGGGCACCATCACCTCTTTCAACTCTTCCCTTGCTCCTCTTGGATCTCAGCAGCCAACCTGAAGTCACCTCAGGGTAGTGACAGCAACAGCAGCTCATTGTGAAACAGCGACTGAACCAGTAAAGCCTGTGTTCCCAGACTCCCACCTCCTACCTGGAAACCAGGACGAGGACAAGAGTGGAAGGTGCACTGGTCCCCTAAATGCCCACACTTGAAGAATTGCTATCACCGAGAACCACTTATGATCTTGGGCAATTCACTCAACCCTCCATTGCCTCAGGTACAAACTCAGACCGAGCTCTTCAGGGACAGAAAAATACTTCTGTACCTGAATGCACATTGCTTTATAGCTTTCGGGCTATTAAAATAAAAATTTTGCATATGTCAATTGGGGCTGAAAACTGGGCCAACAAGTGAGGACATGTGTGAAAAACAGTCGCCCGATGTTAGGACCAACCCTGGCTGTCACCCCCGTGATCGGGCCTGATCAGATTGTGCTGTTTTTGATATTTTTAAAAAGCTTATCACCTATTCATCTGCAGATCTAGGTGAGGTACAATAAAACAATTATAAGCATACACAATAAAGAGGATATTATCCACAGGGCTTTGAAGAGGGAGGATGGAGTTTGTACTGGTCTAGAGGCCGATGATCAGAAGCAAACGCGGGCACTAAAGACTATTAGTGCCATACTAGCGACTGCGTTCTCTACCGCCCCATGATTAGAGCTCCCAAGCATGTGAAACAACGTGTTTGCAGGCTCTGAACGCAACTAGCATGCAAATGCATGCAAAACAGGGATCTTAGTGCAAGTAGCATGCAAATGTATGCAAAACAGGGATCTTAGTGCAAGTAGCATGCAAATGTATGCTAAACGTATTCCTCCTCAGTGATCAGTGAGCAGTGTGCCAAACATTGGCGTGCTGTCCGCAGCAAACCCTACACCAGCTCAGAGGAATGGTGAGCCTTGTCCAGCATGCATCCCCCCCCCCCCACAGGAGCAGGAACCCCAAACCCCCCACCCAAGCCAGTGACACAGGGGCTGGAGATCCAGTGTACCTCCATTCCCCCCAACCCCCCACACACAAATGTTTTGGGGGGTCTGGAGACCTGGTGGGTTTCCAGCTCCCCTAAGCCCCCCTGGCACCCCCCCACCCCAAAAAAGCCCTGGTGGCCCAGTGGGCCTCAAATCAAGCCTCCCCCCCCGACCTGGTGGTCTAGCGGCCCTATCTCCATACCTTTGTTGGAGGAGGGAGGTTAACTCCCTCCTCTTCCAGCAGCGCTACCTCAAAAATGGCAGTGCCCAGTGCATCCTGGGATGTGCTGGGCAGGGCTTATATGGTGTGAAGCCCTGCCCAGGACATCTCAGGATGCACTGGGCAGGGCGCCACCATATTCAAGGCGGCACAGCTGGAAGAGGAGGGCATGTACCTCCTCCAACAAAGGTATGGGGGGGGGGGGTGGGGAAGAAGGCCACTAGACCACTAGGTCAAGGGGGGGGGGGTGATTTGCAGCCCACTAGGTCACCAGGAATTTTTTTGGGGGGATGCTAGGGGGGTTAGGTTGGCTACAGACCCACTGGATCTCCAGCCCTCCCTGAACTTGTGTAAGGGGTTCCGGGGGCCTGGGGGTCTGCTGGACCTCCAGCCACCATGTCATTGGCTTGGGGTGGGGGTTTGGTGGGGGCACTGACCAGGGTCATGCTGTTTGGGGTCTGGTGGTCCCATGGACCTCCAGCCCCTGTGTTTGACAGATCTGGGCTTTACCCTATGACAGGTCTGGGCTTTACACTATGATCAGAAGTAATAGTGCACATAAATTTGCATGTTATTATCGCTGATCATAGGGGCAGTAAAGCCCGGCGATGTTTCAGTGCTATTTTTAGAGCACTGTTTGGAACCTTTTTGAGGGGTGGGAGCAGGTTAGTGACCACTGGGGGAGTAAGAGGAGGTCATCTGACAGAGTAGGCCATGCTTTGAATTCCAGGACTCTACCACCTGCCCAAGGAAACCGAGGAGAACAGGTAGCGTACTCAGTCTGCTCACCATCCTCCGAGTGAAATAACACACACTTAAAATGAGACCGTGCTTAACTGATGCACTCGTAAATGCCACGCTTAAATGTCACAGTCGCTTAAGGAACCTTCTGCTGCCGCTTAAATGGAAGCTACTCAGTGGGAGATCCCGTCTCCCCAGCAGATGACGACCCACAAAAAAAATCAGGAGTCTCCCACTGAATACAGGAGACTTGCTAGGTCTGAATTCATCAAGGGCCAGTCTCGCCACCGTTTTCGAACATGGCCATGCTTTTCAGCCCCATTCTTGAGCTCTTACTGTCCTATGCAAATGAGGCTCCATAATAAGTCCCTGCACAGGATCGCCACACATCCCCTATATAATCCCCCACAGGCTGCCCTTGAATTCCATCTGCAAATCCTATCCCACAGAAGGGAAAGTGGGGGCATTGTGACAATCATCATCATCATGCGGGAACCTTGAGAGCCTCTCTCTGATTGGCTCAGATTTGTTCAGTCACACCAATGACCTGTGAGGGCTTCTGTGCTAGAATAATAAAATGAAACAGTGTAATACTATATTACACCATTAAATAGCACTGGCGCTCTTTTATACTACTACTTATAATTTCTATAGCACTACTAGACGTACGCAGCACTGTAGACTTGAACATGAAGAGACAGTCCCTGCTCAACAGAGCTTACAATCTAATTAGGACAGAAAAACAGGACAAGTAAGGGATAAGGACAAAGAGTAGCAAGATTCCGGAATCCCACAGTAGCAAGATTCTGTGCAGAATCCCAAAGAGTAGCAAGATTCCGGAATCCCAAAGACTACTACTACTACTTATCATTTCTATAGCGCTACTAGACGTACGCAGCGCTGTACACTTGAACATGAAGAGACAGTCCCTGCTCAACAGAGCTTACAATCTAATTAGGACAGAAAAACAGGACAAGTAAGGGATAAGGACAAAGAGTAGCAAGATTCCGGAATCCCACAGTAGCAAGATTCTGTGCAGAATCCCAAAGAGTAGCAAGATTCCGGAATCCCAAAGACTACTACTACTACTTATCATTTCTATAGCGCTACTAGACGTACGCAGCGCTGTACACTTGAACATGAAGAGACAGTCCCTGCTCAACAGAGCTTACAATCTAATTAGGACAGAAAAACAGGTCAAGTAAGGGATAAGGACAAAGAGTAGCAAGATTCCGGAATCCCACAGTAGCAAGATTCTGTACAGAAACCCAAAGAGTAGCAAGATTCCGGAATCCCAAAGACTACTACCACTACTTATCATTTCTATAGTGCTACTAGACATACGCAGCGCTGTACACTTGAACATGAAGAGACAGTCCCTGCTCAACAGAGCTTACAATCTAATTAGGACAGAAAAACAGGACAAGTAAAGGATAAGGGAATATTAAAGTGAGGATGATAAAATAAGGGTTATGAACAAGTGAATAAGGGTTAAGAGTTAAAAGCAGCATCAAAAAGGTGGGCTTTTAGCTTAGATTTGAAGACGGCCAGAGATGGAGCTTGACGTACCGGCTCAGGAAGTCTATTCCAGGCATATGGTGCAGCAAGATAAAAGGAACAGAGTCTGGAGTTAGCGATGGAGGAGAAGGGTGCAGATAAGAGAGATTTACCCAGTGAACGGAGTTCCCGGGGAGGAATGTAGGGAGAGATGAGAGTGGAGAGGTACTGAGGAGCTGCAGAGTGAAAGCACTTATAGGTCAATAAGAGGAGTTTGAACTGAATGCGGAAACGGATAGGAAGCCAGTGAAGTGACTTGAGGAGAGGGTTTATTAACGTTTTCTTATCTGCCTTTCAATGATAATCACCTAAGTGGATTCCAATATCTATGAAGTCATAGATGGGGGTGGGGGGGAGGGTAGAAGTGCAACAGATGCTGACCCCCCCCCCCCCCCCCGAAACCTTATGTGGAGTATACATACACCAACTGGAAAAAAAATAAAAGGGTCTTTGAGTCCATGTTTTTGCTCAGTTGTTGCTTCCTGTTGTAAAAATCAGCATGTGCTCAACGCATCTTAGTGTTTAATGCAGGCTAAATCCACTAGCGCGCCTTCGCAAAAGGGACCCTTTATTTGGAGGGAACGACCAAATAAAGGTGTTTTTGCATACAAGTACAAGTACACCATGGTGTAAAAATGACTTTCCTTCAGGAGTGGCGAGCGTTCGGTAGTCATGCGTCAACCAGTGAAGGTCTTGAGGTATCCTGCCTCCCCATCCATCAGAACTCCATCGCTTCAATTTTGTGGGGCGGAGGAGGAGTAGCCTAGCAATTTAAGTACCAGTCTGACAACTGGCAAAGCCAAGTTTAAATCCTGCTGATCAAGTCACTTAATCCTCCATTACCTGAGGTGCAAAATAAGTACCTGTATATAATATGTAAGCTGCTTTGATGGGAATCCCAGAAGGGCGGTACAGTACAGTCTCGATTATCCAACCTTTGCTAATCTGACCATCTGGCATCTCAGACATGCACCCCTCATGGCCATTAAGAAGTACGTGGCTTCTCTTCCAGTTTTCCAGCACTGCATGTGTAATAGCTTTTGTTGCAGCGAGGGAACCATGTTTGATGTGAGATGCTGCTTCTAACTATGCATGTTTGAGCAATGGAAGATGCTAAGTAAAGTGAACATTTAAGATGTTTAGAGCTGAGCCCTTGCTTTTACAGCATGGCAGCAATTTTTAGTCCTGACACTGCTGCTCTGCACTATTTGACCCGAGAGCCTGCTTTTCCTACCAGGATCCTTTTGCAGGAAGGGAACCACAGTAAGATTCTTGTGCACAGTGAGTTTTATGCAGTACTGCATGTACACCTATTCCTGTTTGTTCATTTACTTTTTACAGTGCTTTCTTTATTCTTACACTCATTCTTAGATCTGTTTGCCTCTGAGTGTGGAGAGTTTCCAGTTTCTTCATGTCTGCTTCATACAGTACTGTTATTGAATCGAGAAGAGAAAGCAGCAGGCTTGAGAAATGGAGCTCCAAATCGCCTGCTGCAGAAGACAACCCAAGTGAGGCTGAACGTGCAATAGATAAATACTATATGGTTCCCTCGCTCGGTTCTGTATTTTTGTTCACATTGCCTTTGTACAATTGCTGTTTTGTACAGTACTGTGAAATATACGGTGTGTTTTTGCTCAAACTGCCTGCACTATCATGCCCTATACAATTTTCCGGGGATTTTTTTTTTTTTTTTGGTTGTTGCACAGTGTGAATAAACAATACTGCGTTTTAAATGCAGATACCAAATGCTTGTTATTTATGCATAAGGTATTTTTTTCTGTATTATCTGACAACAGCTCGGTCCCGCTCAGTGGTGTGCTGGTACATTTTTAACAATGGGCTCTCTCTCCAGGCGTAGCCAGCCCTGCAATTTGGGGGCGGTAATACATGTCTCTCCCCCCCATCCATGTGGACACATTAGGCATACCTTTGCTGGCAGGAATGCCGCGCCCCACCAGCCAAAATACACTGCCACTGCTCCCCACTGCTTGTTTCTGGCTCTGAGCAGCATGTCGGGACTTCTCGCGCATGGTCAGAGCATACACGAGAAGTCTCGGCCTGCTGCTCAGAGCCAGAAACAACCAGTGGGGAGCAGTGGCAGTCTATTTATTTGGCCAGTGGGGCTCAGAGTCCCTGCCAGCAAAGTAAAAGGGAGTTCAGGAGGGGGCTCGAGCCCACATTTTGGGAGCAGGTTATTAAAGTAGCCACATGGGGCCTATTTTAACAACCAGCTCTTAAAATTCTTAAAAATTTAACAAACGGCTCTCGCAAGCTGGTGAGAGCCCGCTCCAGCACACCACTGGTCCCGCTTGTGTTGGATAATTGGATAATTGAGACTGTACTGTATATCAAATCCCATCCTCTTACTTCAGGTACAACCCCCCCCCCCCCCGTTTACTAAACCACAGTAGCGGTTGTCATGCGCTAATACCGACACAGCACATTCACTCTGAACGGGCTGTGTCGGTATTGCCACACGGCTTAGTGAACAGGGGAGGTTAGATTGCGAGCCTTCTGTCGACAGGGAAACATCTATGGGCCGATGATCAGAAGCAAACGCGGGCACTAAAGGCTGTTAGTGCCATACTAGCGACTGCGTTCGCTACCGCCCCAAGATCAGAGCTCCCAAGCACGTGAAACAACGCGTTTGCAGGCTCCGAACGCAACTAGCATGCAAATGCTTGCAAAACAGGGATCTTAGTGCAAGTAGCATGCAAATGTATGCTAAACGTATTCCTCCTCAATGATCAGTGAGCAGTGTGTCAAACATTGGCGTGCTGTCCGCAGCAAACCCTACACCAGCTCAGAACTGGTATTAGGGTTTCCAGACCATTAGGGAGGAATGGTGAGCCCTGTCCAGCATGCCTGCATCCCCCCCCCCACAGGAGCAGGAACCCCAAACCCCCCCCCCCACCCAAGCCAGTGACATGGGGGCTGGAGGTCCAGCGTACCTCCATTCCCCCAACCCCCCACACACAAATTTTATGGGGGGTCTGGAGATCTGGTGGGTCTCCCCTGGCATCCCCCTGGCATCCCCCCCCCCAAAAGCCCTGGTGGCCCAGTGGGCCTCAAATCAAGCCCCCCCCCCCGACCTGGTGGTCTAGCGGCCCTATCTCCACACCTTTGTTGGAGGAGAGAGGTTGACTCCCTCCTCTTCCAGCAGTACTACCTTGAAAATGGCGGTGCCCAGTCCTGCCCAGTGCATCCTGGGATGTGCTGGGCAGGGCTTATATGGTGTGAAGCCCTGTCCAGGATGCTAGAAATTATTAGGAAATGGACGGTGAATAAGACCAAGAATATTATAATGCCTCCGTATCGCTCCATGGTGCGACCTCACCTTCAGTGTTGTGTTGAATTCTGGTCGTGGTATCTCAAAAAGATATAGCGGAATTAGAAAAAGATAAAAAGCAACCAAAATGGTAAAGGGGCTGGAACTCCTATGAGGAAAGGCTAAGGAGGTTAGGGCTCTTCAGCTTGGAAAAGAGACAGCTGGGGAGGGGGGAGGGGATATGATTGAGGTCTACAAAATCCTGAGTGGTGTACAATGGGTAAAAGTGAATCAATTTTTCACTCTTTCAAAAAGTACAAAGACCAGGGGACGCTCAATGAAATGACATGGAAATACTTTTAAAACAAATAGGAGGAAATATTTTTCACTCAAAGAATAGTTAAGCTCTGGAACTCGATGCCAGAGGATGCGGCAACAACAGTTAGTGTATCTGGGTTTAAAAAAGGTTTGGACAAGTTCCTGGAGGAAAAGTCCACAGTCTATTATTGAGATGGACATGGGGGAAGCCACTGCTTGCCCTGGGATTTGTAGTATGGAATGTTGGTACTCTGAGATTCTGCATGGAATCTTGACACTCTTTAGGATTCCAGAATTTTGCTATTCTTTCAGGTTCTACATGGAATGTTGCTACTAATTGGGTTTCTGCCAGGTACTTGTGATCTGGATTGGCCACTGATGGAAACAGGATACTGGACTAGATGGACCATTGGTCAGACCCTTATGGCTGTTCTTATGGTATAAATGCCAATGAGGACATTTTTTAAAATATGTGCATGCTTATGATATTGGGGTCAGCATTAACCCTGCACATCAGTATCCATCAGAAGACTCTGCACTTTTATGAAATTTCACTTTATTGCACATAAGCATATTTAATTTACTTACAGTTCATAGTAGAATGCTAGATACATTTTTTTTCTGTGTCAGTTGCGTGAAATAAAAAGAAAATGATGGCAAAAATTACTGTCTCCATTTGTTTAACAGATATCCATGCATACAGGTTACAAATAGTTACTGGTGGGTCCTCTTAATTTTCTTTAAATACAGGTGGATATCATTCATGGATGTCAGAACTACCTGAGGTACTTTGATAGGGGGGCGAGTTTCATCAGGGGAGACTTGGAAGCGCTGCAGGGTCAGAGCGGTGGCCACTTTCATCTCGTTCATGGCAAAGTTTTGTCCGATGCAGTTCCTGAGACATGAGATGAGAAATGCTTTAAAGCAAAAAAAAACAGCAAGTACTCTATCATTCTACACACAGAAAAGGAGAAAGCCTTTGCAAACACAAACCTAAAATCTATAATCAGTGATATAACTGTGCTCCCTACTATTACAGACCAAAATGGGCATTTAAATTGCATTAGGTGTGCAACCAGTGGACAAATGCATGTTTGGCCTCTGTTCTACAACCAGACAGTGGCGTAGTCACATGGTGGGCCCAGGCCCACCCACTTTGGGTTCAGGCCCACCCGGTAGCAGCACACCTATGATGTGGCTGCCAGGGATCCCTGAGCCCCACCAGCCGAAAACTCCCAACAACTGTCCCTACTGCATACCTTGTAAATAACAGATCTTCGCTTGCAGCGAGCAGGAACTGATAGATGCTATGGGGCCAACATGAGCAGTGTGTATTAGTTGCTGCCTGTGATAATCCGATATTTAAAAGGTATGCGGGGGTGGGGGTGGGGGAATGTATCAGAGACCACATGATATACAGGCGAGAGAGGGAGAGCCCAAATCACTTGTGGGACAAGGCGGAGTTCTTGGGCCCAGGCCCACCCAAAATTGGGTGTCTGGCTACGCCCCTACTACTACTACTTAACATTTCTAGAGCGCTACTAGGGTTACGCAGCGCTGTACAATTTAACAAAGAGAGACAGTCCCTGCTCAAAGAGCTTACAATCTAATAGACAAGAGTGAGACAAATATAGGACAATCAAGCCATTGTGACATCACTGATGAGGTTGGCTCTTAGGCATTGGTGGAATGAGGCATTATGACATCACAATCTCAGCTCTGGTTAAATCACTGCTATATGTAATACTACTACTACTACTACTTAACATTTCTAGAGCGCTACTAGGGTTACGCAGCGCTGTACAATTTAACAAAGAGAGACAGTCCCTGCTCAAAGAGCTTACAATCTAATAGACAAGTGAACGGTCGGTCCGATAGGGGCAGTCAAATTGGGGCAGTCTGGATTCACTGAACGGTAAGGGTTAGGTGCCGAACGCAGCATTGAAGAGGTGGGCTTTAAGCAAAGACTTGAAGACGGGCAGGGAGGGGGCTTGGCGTAAGGGTTCAGGAAGGTTGTTCCAAGCATAGGGTGAGGCGAGGCAGAATGAGCGGAGGCAGAAGCCCCTGCAATCAGAGCACTTAGCCAGCATCAGAAGCTGGATGAAAATACTGGCACAGATGACGAACAGAGACCTGCCTCTCTCGTCCCCACACACATAACAAGTTATAGCAAGGAAATGCAGGCCGTAAAGCAAAATAACACAGTAAATCATAAACACCACAGTGAGCTAAGCTGCCCAGTTGAGATTCATCCATCCTGGTAGATGAACACATGATCTTATTCCCAACATATGGACCCCCAACTTAAAGTCTCAACAATAGGGACCACAGCAGATACTATCACAGGCAAACTAAGGGCCCCTTTTACCAAGTTGCGGCAAAAGGGGGCCGGTGCTGGTGTCGGCGCATGTTTAACACTCGCTCCGAGGCCCCCTTTTACCGCAGCTGGTAAAAGGGAAGGTCTCGCTTTCCTGCAGGAAATGGCCAGGTAGCAAGTGAAGCACTTGCCGCACGGCCATTTCAAGGGGGGAGTCCTTACCGCCACCCATTGAGGTGGCAGTAAGGGCTCCCACGCTAACCCAGCAGTAACTGGGCAGCGTGCAGCACCGCCCGTTTACTGCTGGGTACAGTCCAGCGCTACAAAATATAAATACATTTTTTGTAGCGCCAGAAATGATGGCACGGTAATGGTGGGAAGTACCACTGGGCTGCTGCGGTAGCCTGGCGCTACTTTTTCTTTTGTTACATTTGTAACCCGCGCTTTCCCACTCATGGCAGCACTAGGCCACTCCTCCACTGTTGCTACTATTTGAGATTCTACATGGAATGTTGCTATTCCACTAGCAACATTCCATGTAGAAGTCGGCCCTTGCAGATCACCAATGTGGCCGCGCAGGCTTCTGCTTCTGTGAGTCTGACGTCCTGCACGTACGTGCAGGACGTCAGACTCACAGAAACAGAAGCCTGCGCAGCCTTCTACATGGAATGTTGCTAGTGGAATAGAAGTCGGCCCTTGCAGATCACCAATGTGGCCGCGCAGGCTTCTACATGGAATGTTGCTAGTGGAATAGCAACATTCCATGTACAATCTCCAATAGTAGCAACATTCCATGTAGAATCTCCAACATTCCATGTTGAATCTCCAATAGTAGCAACATTCCATGTAGAATCTCCAATAGTATCTATTTTATTTTTGTTACATTTGTACCCCACGCTTTCTCACTCATGGCAGGCTCAATGCAGCTTAAATGGGGCAATGGAGGGTTAAGTGACTTGCCCAGAGTCACAAGGAGCTGCCTGTGCCTGAAGTGGGAATCGAATTCAGTTCCTCAGTTCCCCAGGACCAAAGTCCACCACCCTAACCACTAGGCCACTCCTACTTCCATTATAGCGAGTGGTAAGCCCATGTTGGGCTTTCCGCTGTGATGGAAAATATTAAAAACTGCTTTTCAGTCTTGCTTTAATCGATAATACATTTTTTTAAATCCCCTGTCTTTGACCCGAAAGTGACTTTCCTGGTATATCTCAAAGAACAGGCTGGAATGTAAGGCACATATAGTAACACAGTAACATAGTAGATGACGGCAGAAAAAGACCTGCACGGTCCATCCAGTCTGCCCAACAAGATAATTTCACGTGTGCTACTTTTTGTGTATACCTTACCTTGATTTGTATCTGCCATTTTCAGGGCACAGACCGTGTAAGTCTGCCCAGCACTAGCTCCGCCTCCCAACCACCAGCCCCGCCTCCCACCACCGGCTCTCAAGAACAATGTATATAAACCAAATTCTGAGTTCAAACTCATAAACTTGTCACTCATCTAAATATACTACACGTACCATACAGTGACCACCTTATTTTTTCTTTGATGTTTCAATATGCTTTATTTCTTAAATTTTCAAATCTTAATATGCACCTCATGTAAATATCATATACTAATTATCCTCACCATCCAATCACTTCACTCATTCATACATTCTTACTCATACTTTCAACAGAACTTGCCACAATGTATCAAATACACGTTTTCAAGGTTTGTGTAGGTCACATGTATGCTGACAAGTTGAGCAGGGAATTTTGTTTTTGATTGTATGGTAGTTTGCCCTGCTTCCTCTGTAGACTGTATATATTGTCTCCCATATCATTTACAGGATTTATTTTTTTTGGGGGGGTAGCAATGTTGTTAAGCGTGTGTGCTCCATCAGAAAGGGTGTGCAATGTTCCAGAAGAGTACACATTCTTTCCCAATAATGCATGCATGTGTAATGGTTTGTGTATGTGCAGACTATCGGGAAAGAGTGTACCCATCTTTGCAAATAGTCAGTGGCGTAGGAAGGGGGGGGGGCGGTCCGCCCCGGGTGCACGCCGCTGGGGGGTGTCGGCTCCGCTGGTTCACTACTCTCTCTGCCCCGGAACAGGTTACTTCCTGTTCCGGGGCAGAGAGAGCAGGGAACCAGCGGAGCCAACACAGCTCCCAGTGACGACGTGCACTCAGGGCGGAGTGCCAGTGGTAAGAATGCGCTCCGAGGGGGGGTAAACGCACTGAGGGGGGTGTGCTGTGCTGCATCCGGGGGGGGGGGGGGGAGCAGCGGCGACCCACCCCGGGTGTCAGCCGCCCTCGCTATGCCACTGCAAATAGTTCACACTCTTCATGACACAACCCCCCCCCCCCCCCCCCAGGTTTTGTTGTTTTTTTCCTGTCAATTGTGTTTGAAAGTGACATGAAATGAATGCATTTCCTTAGCTGTAACATCAGACTGAATGTGTGGCAGGAGTGAAAGATAACATAACAGGCTGAGTGTGAACGGGGAAAGATGGGTCTTCCATATCTTCCCAGAAAATGGAAAGGCTGCAGCCCACCAGTAAAATTGAGCACAGCAATTAGAACACACTTTGATCCCCTGACGAAGCTATGGATGAAACAGGTCCCCGTTGGAACAGATAAGTGCTCTTTATGTCCCACTTTTTCAAAAGAAGATACGAAGTTATTAAAGCATTTTTGCTGAAATGACTCAACACTTTTTCAAGTTTTGCACATTAACGATTATATGGAGGTCTTTTGATTGATGATCGATTTTAGCCAATTTCAGCAGCAACAAATTAGTCCACCCAGGTTAGCAGGACATCAGTGTTGCTTTAGCCATCAGCAACTGAGGTCTTTTCCTCCACAATTAAATTTATGTTGACATTCAATATTGAGTCAACTTTGTTCCACGGTTTGGGGTTTTTTTGCACCGTACCTTACTCCAGCAGCAAATGGCACAAAAGCATGGCTGTGTCGACCGGACGAATTCTCTGGTGAAAACCTCAGAGGGTCAAACACCTGCAACAGAAAAATCCAACCTCCTGTGAAATTCAAAGAAAATGCAACTTTCCTTCATCTAGCAATTATACTGTAAGGATCTGAATTAGAGAGTTCCACGGGGACAGAAATCTTACCCATCCCCGTCCCTGCTGGAATCTTACCCGTCCCCACTGGAATCTTACCCATCCTCATCCATCCCCGCAAAAACTTAACCCATCCCAACCCGTCCCCAGTAGAATTTAATGGTACATAAAAGAAAATTCCAGTCAGCTCCCTCAGTCTCTCTCTGGATTTGAGCCACAGCACTGTAGGCAAGGAAGGAATGAAAGTTGAAACTTGGAACACTCTGGTGTGCACATGTGAGATTTGTCTCTGATTTACTGGCACTGTGTGCTGAGAGGTCAGGATATGCACGTGCCAGTAGGTCAGGTGACATCCAATGCTCATGCCTGTGTCAGAGCATAGTAAGTGACAGCAAATAAAGACCTGACCGGTCCATCCAGTCTGCCCAATAGTCACACTCATTATCAATTCATGATTAAATCAACGAGTGTGATATTATATACTTGGTTATGGTCGTTCTTTCGTGTTTCTGGAACATAGACCATAGAAGTCTATCTGGCCCTATCCCACTAGGAGTAACCTAGTGGTTAGTGCAGTGGACTTTGATCCCGCAGAACTGAGTTAGATTCCCACTGCAGCTCCTTGTGACTCTGGGCAAGTCAGTTAACCCTCCATTGCCCCAGGCACAAAATAAGTACCTGTATACAGTATATGTAGATCACTTTGAATGTAGTTGCAAAATACCATAGAAAGGTGGTATATCAAGTCCCATTTCCCTTTCCTTTTCCCCCTTATGCCTGCAGGTGTCACTTCCATGTAGGTACTGTAGGTTTTTGGTGGGATTTGAAGGGCTCACACTTTCTACCACAAGTGTAACAGTTAGAGTGGGATATGGGCCTGAGTCCCCTTCTTCACTGCATTGACCACTAGGCTCCTCCAGGGACCTGCTTGCTGCTTTTGTAGGAGTGGCCATAATATCTGATGGTGTCATAGAGGTTGATGTGTACTGTTTCTTTCACATCTTTGAGGGGTGGGAGGGTGTCAGTGACCACTGGAGGAGTAGGGGGGTTTACGCCTTAATCTCTCCAGTGCTCATTTGATCATGATTGAAACAGGTCTAGCCAAAAAGTCTTAATTTTGGCTCTAGATGTTTTCATTTTGTTCCATTATAGCAGAAAAAGTCTATCTTTTGGTGGGGCCCATTTCCAGCCCAAAACACGCTCCCAACCTGTCCCTGTGGAGGAAAACATAAAATCGGGGTGTCGAAAATTGCAACTTGGACGTTTATGAGAGAAAAACGTCCTTCTGCCTCCTTATGGTGTTTTTTTTTTTTTTTTTTAATTTTTCTCTTTCGAAAATGTGGCAACCTCTAAAAATTCCCTTGTGCACATTTAGTTTGAGGACATTCTGGAGCCCCTAGTGCAAACTAGTGCAATCACTGGTATTGGGCCATTTGGATTACTGCAATTCCTTATATGCGGGATGCAAAGCTCAAACCATTAAGAAACTCCAGACTGCCCAGAACACCGCAGCCAGACTGATATTCGGAAAGGCGAAATACTACAGTGCTAAACCCCTTAGAGAAAAATTACACTGGCTTCCACTAAAGGATCGAGTTACATTCAAAATATGCACCTTAGTTCATAAAATTATTGATGGAGATGCCCCATCTTACGTGTCAGACCTTATAGATCTACCAGAGAGAAACAACAAAAGTTCATCACGTACTTTCTTAAACCTCCATTATCCCAATTGCAGAGGACTTAAATACAAATCAATACATACATCTAGCTTTTCATACATCTGTACACAATGATGGAATGAATTACCAACCACTATAAGAAAAACACACGACTTGATGACCTTCCGGAAACTACTGAAGACTTACTTGTTCAAAAAAGCGTACAAAATGGATCCCTCATAACGATCTGACTCCTAAACTACACCAGACACAATTTTATATTGGGACTCTTTTATTTTGCCTATTTTATTTACACCCTAATTACTGATAATCATACCCTGTCCTGATATCATTGTTATGTCATAAGTACATAAGTAATGCCACACTGGGAAAAGACCAAGGGTCCATCGAGCCCAGCATCCTGTCCACGACAGCGGCCAATCCAGGCCAAGGGCACCTGGCAAGCTTCCCAACATACAAACATTCTATACATGTTATTCCTGGAATTGTGGATTTTCCCCAAGTCCATTTAGTAGCGGTTTATGGACTTGTCCTTTAGGAAACCGTCCAATCCCTTTTTAAACTCTGCTAAGCTAACCGCCTTCACCACTTTCTCCGGCAACGAATTCCAGAGTTTAATTACACGTTGGGTGAAGAAAAATTTTCTCCGATTTGTTTTACATTTACTACACTGTAGTTTCATCGCATGCCCCCTAGTCCTAATATTTTTGGAAAGCGTGAACAGACGCTTCACATCCACCTGTTCCACTCCACTCATTATTTTATATACCTCTATCATGTCTCCCCTCAGCCGTCTCTTCTCCAAGCTGAATAGCCCTAGCCTCCTTAATCTTTCTTCATAGGGAAGTCGTCCCATCCCCGTTATCCATTTATCCTAATTACTGACAATTATACCTTGTCCTGATATCATTATATTATGTTGTTATCCACTTACCCACTTCTTAATCAACATAATTTTCGTATGAACCTTAATAGCAATAATTCTGAAATTCTTCTCCGTTAATACGATTGCCATAACATTCCTATGCACCTTATCTGTTATATATACTCCGATTCTCTATTCCATCAATGTGATTGTAGTTGTATTATATTGTAAGCCACATTGAGCCTGCAAATAGGTGGGAAAATGTGGGATATAAATGCGGCAAAATAAAATAAATAAACTATGAAAGGCCACGTGGTCTTATAGAAAGGGGGTGTGGAGATTTCTGCTTAAGGAAGGAGGAGGGAAGTTCTTGTTTCCAGGGTGGTCTTAGGCCTGGACAAGGAGAGGAGCTTCCATATACCAGCTAGGCCTATACACTGCAAAGAGAGGGCCACGGAGAGCTAGAGTTTTGAGACGTGTATATTTGTGATAAACACGACTTTTGGATACATTTTTGCAGGACTTTTTTTTGAGGGGGTACTTGGGGGTACTGAGTACCGGCACCTTTTCCATTGTCTGCTAAAATTGACTCGTGGTCCCCAAGTTTTAATGAAAGAGCTCAGGCTCTACACACCAATTCCGCCTTGTCATAGATTCTGTGACTGGCTGCAGGGGGCCTGGCTATTGTGGGGTTTGTCCCTCAGTGATCACCCCACCCCTGAAGGGTGGCCTGGCATTTGAGTACCGGCACCTTATTTGCTAGAAAAAATGCACTGCATTTTTGGAAGATGAGAAGCTTTTTGGCAACCTTCTTTAGGTGCATACTAGAGAATTTGTGTCATTTTTTTTTTTAAATGAGATGTTTTGCTGCCTTCCTAGGATCGATCTAGATACTGAGTGTATTTTTGAAGAGGTGTTTCTGGATGCCTCACAGGTGCTCCACAGGGAATAAGTCATCTACAACCTAGGAAACAGAAAGGAGAAGTGAGCAGAGACCATCCTTCCTGTACGAGAGGCTGTAGAGAAAGCCAGAAGCATTGTCTAGATCAGTTACTCAGCAGAGGTGGAGAAAGGAAGACCTACTGAGAGAGTATTTACTGTTTCTGAAAAGAACCTTTTGCACTGTCATTCTTCATTCTATTACTCTCTTGACGCCCCCCCCCCCCAATTCACTATAGCTATTCATCTCCCATTCCCTTCAACTGCTCGCCCTAACCGAAACCTGGCTCACCCCTGACGACTCTGTCTCAGTCGCGGCCCTATGCCACGGAGGCTATCTTTTCTCCCATTCGCCCCGCCCAGTTGGCCGCGGTGGCGGCGTTGGTCTACTACTTTCACCCTCCTACAGTTTTCAACCCCTCCTCCTACCACAGTCTCACTGCTTCTCATCCTTTGAAGTCCACTCCATCCGTCTATTCTACCCGCTGCCACTCAGAGTTGCAGTCATTTACCGCCCCCCTGATAAGTCCCTCCCTTCCTTCCTTACCGACTTCGATGCCTGGCTCTCCGTTTTTCTTGAGCCCTCATCCCCATCCCTCATTCTTGGTGACTTCAACATACACATTGATAACCCATCCGACTCATACGCTTTTCAATTCCTCACTCTAACCTCCTCCTTCAACCTCCAACTGAGCTCCACCACCCCCACTCACAAATCTGGTCACTGTCTTGATCTCGTCCTCTCTTCTACCTGCTCACCCTCCAATTTCTGCACCTCAGCTCTTCCTCTCTCTGACCATCACCTGATCACATTCACACTTCATCACCCCCCCCCTCAGTCCCACCCAACACTAACCATTACCTCCAGGAATCTCCAGGCTGTTGACCCCCCCCCCCCCACCTTATCCTCTAGTATCTCTGATCTCCTCCCGTCCATCATGTCCTCCGAGTCTGTCGACAAGGCTGTCTCCGCTTACAATGCCACTCTCTCCTCTGCCCTAGACACCATCCATTTCCCGTCCCACAAGGCGCACTAATCCCCAGCCCTGGCTTAACCCTTGCACCCGATACCTCCGCTCCTGCACCCGATCGGCTGAACGCCTATGGAGGAAATCTCGCACCCTTACTGATTTCATTCACTACAAATTCATGCTATCCTCCTTCCAGTCCTCCCTATTCCTCGCCAAACAGGACTATTACACCCAATTGACTAATTCCCTCAGCTCTAACCCTCGTCGTCTCTTCGCCACCCTCAATTCCCTCCTCAAAGTGCCCTCCGCTCCCACCCCCCCTCACTCTCTCCTCAATCACTGGCTGACTACTTCTGCAACAAGGTCCAGAAGATCAACCTCGAATTCACCACTAAACCTTCTCCTCCTCTTCATCCCATAACCCACTCCCTTAACCAACCAACCCAGGCCTCCTTCTCCTCTTTTCCTGATATCACCGAAGAGGAATCCGCCCATCTTCTCTCCTCCTCAAAATGCACCACCTGTTCCTCTGACCCCATCCCCACCAACTTACTTAACACCATATCTCCTAATATCACTCCCCCATCTGTCATATCCTCAACTTCTCTCTCTCCACTGCAACTGTCCCTGACACCTTCAAGCATGCTGTAGTCATACCACTCCTCAAAAAGCCATCACTTGACCCTACCTGTCCCTCCAACTACCGCCCCATTTCCCTCCTACCCTTCCTCTCCAAAATACTTGAACACACCATTCACAGCCGTTGCCTTGACTTTCTCTCCTCTCATGCCATCCTCGATCCGCCTCAATCTGGCTTTCGCCCACTACACTGGACAGAAACGGCACTATCTAAAGTCTGCAATGACCTGTTCCTCGCCATATCCAAAGGTCATTACTCCATCCTCATCCTCCTCGACCTATCTGCCGCTTTTGACACTGTCAATCACAACTTACTTCTCAACACACTGTCCTCTTTTGGGTTCCAGGGCTCTGTCCTCTCCTGGTTCTCCTCTTATCTCTCCCATTGTACCTTCAGAGTACACTCTCATGGTTCTTCCTCCACCCCTATCCCGCTCTCTGTTGGCGTCCCTCAGGGATCTGTCCTTGGACCCCTTCTTTTCTCAATCTACACCTCTTCCCTGGGCTCCCTGATCTCATCTCATGGCTTCCACTATCATCTTTATGCTGACGACACCCAGCTTTATCTCTCCACACCAGACATCACTGCAGAAACCCAGGCCAAAGTATCGGCCTGCTTATCCGACATTGCTGCCTGGATGTCCAACCGCCACCTGAAACTGAACATGGCCAAGACCGAACTTCTTGTTTTCCCACCCAATCCCACTTCTCCTCTCCCTCCACTCTCTATCTTGGTTGATAACACCCTCATCGTCCCCGTCTCATCTGCCCGCAACCTCGGTGTCATCTTCGACTCCTCCCTCTCCTTCTCTGTGCATATCCAGCAGATAGCCAAGACCTGTCGCTTCTTTAACATTAGCAAAATTCGCCCTTTCCTCTTGGAGCACACCACCTGAACTCTCATCCACTCTCTCATTACCTCTCGCCTTGACTACTGCAACCTACTCCTCACTGGTCTCCACTTAGCCATCTATCCCCCCTTCAGTCCGTTCAGAACTCTGCTGCATGCCTTATCTTCCGCCTGGACCGATACACTCATATCACCCCTCTCCTCAAGTCACTTCATTGGCTTCCGATCAGGTACTGCATTCAGTTCAAGCTTCTGCTTCTAACCTACAAATGCACTCGATCTGCAGCCCCTCCTTACCTCTCAACCCTCATCTCCCCTTACGTTCCTACCCGTAACCTCCGCTCTCAGAACAAATCCCTCCTTTCAGTACCCTTCTCCACCACCGCCAACTCCAGGCTCCGCCCTTTCTGCCTCGCCTCACCCCATGCGTGGAACGGACTCCCTGAGCCCATACGCCAGGCCCCCTCCCTGCCCATCTTCAAATCATTGCTCAAAGCCCACTTCTTCAATGTCGCCTTCGGCACCTAACCACTACACCTCTACTCAGGAAATCTAGACTGCCCCAACTTGACATTTTGTCCTTTAGATTATAAGCTCCTTTGAGCAGGGACCGTCCTTCTTTGTTAACTTGTACAGCGCTGCGTAACCTTAGTAGCGCTCTAGAAATGTTAAGTAGTAGTAGTATTTCAGAAGAAAAGGTTACCTCTGGATCTTCCCACACACTGAGACTTCTGTGAATAGCATAAATGTTCAGCATAACCAAAGACCCTGTGAAAAACAGTAGGATAGAGTTTGTTAGAAAGGAATCTGTGACATTCTATGAAGTAAGGGGCCCTTTCACCAAGCTGCGGGAAAAAGGGCCCCGCGCTGGCGACGGGGGCCATTTTTCCCGTGCGCAAGGGCCCTTTTTACCACAGTGGGTAAAAAAGCCCCCAGCACACGTGGCCATGCGGTAAGAGAGCTCTTACCGCATGGCCATGCGACGGGGAGCCCTTACCGCCACCCACTGAGGTGGAGAGAAGGGCTCCTGCGCTAACCCAGCAGTAACTGGGCAGTGCGCGGCGATGCCTGATTACCGCCAGGTTACCATCGTGCAAGCCATTTCCGGGGGTTTTCTCTTTCCACCGGAAATGCCACATGCTTGGGGCGGGATGACCACCGGCAGCTGCGTTGGGTCCGGCGGTCGTCCCAAAAGAGAGATCGGTAAGCCCGCACTGGGCTTATTACCGCTCTGTAAAAGGGTCCCTAAGGTTTTATATTTAATTAGACAGTCATTTGCTAACAACGTTCGCACGTCCATATATCACAGGGTCTTTAGAAATAGATCTTTTGGAAAATGACCCTCGAGCTGTTGCGTTCCCTTGCCCAAATGGCCGTGTGCTCAGGTTCATTTAGGGTGGCAAACTTTCGTAACTGGAGAAAAATAAACAGCCCTTCCACCAACTTCATCATCCCCTCGATATAACCAACAATTGCACATCCTCTAATCCTCCCTGTCCTGCAGACCTGTTCTGCTCCCCAGTATCTCTCCACACTCGTCCTTCCCTTCACCACTTCCCGTGCACTCCGTTCCCCTGATAAATCCTTCTTATCTGTTCCCTTCTCCGCTACTGCCAACTCCAGACTTCGCTCCTTCTGTCTTGCTGCGCCCTATGCCTGGAATAGACTTCCTGAGCCCCTACGTCTTGCCAGTGGCGTTCCTAGGGGTGCTGACACCCGGGGCAGTTGCCGATGCGCCCCGCCCCCTGAGTGCAGCGTCTCGCCCCGCCCCCCCGGTGCAGCGCGAACCCCCTCATCACCCCCCACCCCAGTGAAAGAACCCCCCAGGTGCACACCGCTGGGGGGGGGGGTGCCGCACGCCGGTCAGCTTCGTTGTTTCCGTGCTCCCTCTGCCCCGGAACAGGAAGTAACCTGTTCTGGGGCAGAGGGAGCATGGAAACAATGAAGCTGACCGGCGCACGGCACCCCCCCCAGCGGCGTGCACCCGGGGCGGGCCGCACCCCCACCTTAGTACGCCACTGCGTCTTGCCCCATCCTTGACCATCTTTAAATCTAGACTGAAAGCCCACCTCTTTAACATTGCTTTTGACTCGTAACCACTTGTATCCACTCGTCTCCACCTATCTTCCTCTCTTCTTTCCTCTACACAATAATTGATTTGTTTGCTTTATTTTTTTGCCTACTAGATTGTAAGCTCTTTGAGCAGGGACTGTCTTTCTTCTACGTTTGTGCAGCGCTGCGTACGCCTTGTAGCGCTATAGAAATGCTAAATAGTAGTAGTTCTTGGTAAAAGCAGGAACACTATGCTGGCTTCAAGGAGAACTGATCTGAAGAGCCCATCCTTGCACACTTCATTGCCAGACCCCAGGGTGGCTCTGGCCCTCCTGCTTCTGTACAGCAGGTAGGGCGTGGGTGTGGAGTGAGCCCTGCCCTGCCCAATTCACCTTTCCAAAACAATATTGTTGCAAACTGGCCCCTGCTTTACCAAAATCTGGTCCACAGGATACGGAGGACTCTTTTCCAGTTTGGAGGCTGACAGTGAGGAGAAAACTGACACACACATTGACTGGTTGAAAGTTCCTGCTGATTAGCTATCTCCCTTAATGGAAACTGGCCAGGCTGGTTGACAACCCTAGGATTTCTCTGAGCAGAGTTTCTTGCACCTTTATCAGTACCTGAAACTCTGCTTCTTTGTGTAATTATTCACTAAGCAGAAAGATTTCACTGCAAAAACATGGTTTGGCTTTGGGCTCCAGAAAACAAAACAAAACAAAAAAAACCTTTCTGAAGTCACAAGCAATCACCTCTGGGAAAAATGTGACTAAACAGCATGCAAGGGGGGGGGGGGGGGGCTGGCACTGAAGCAGCAGCTCATGGGCAGTGCCACTGACTGCAGAGTGTAGGGAAGTGTTCTCACTCATTAGTGACCCAAGAACTTGGAAAGCACGACATGGAATAAGCTGGCCACGAATCATGAGTAAAACAATCAAAAATATTCCTGACTATTTAGAGAAAAAGTGATCCAGGTGCTTTTGGCAGAGATGATGCCCTAAGCAAACCATCAGCCTTTTGCCCCTCCCCCAATCAACTTTTAGGCTCCTTGGTCCTCCTCTCTCCCCCCCCCCCCCAAAAAAAAAGATGATCCGAGCACAACTCTTCCCAGAATAGGGAAAGTCACTTCTTGCCCTGGGATTGGTAGCATGGAATGTTGCTACTATTTGAGATTCTGAATGGAATCTTGCTACTCTTTGGGGTTCTACATGGAATGTTGCTACTCTTTGGGGTTCTACATGGAATGTTGCTACTCTTTGAGATTCTGAATGGAATCTTGCTACTCTTTAGGGTTCTGCATGGAATGTTGCTACTAATTGGATTTCTGCCAGGTACTTGTGACCTGAATTGGCCACTGCTGGAAGCAGGATACTGGGCTAGATGGACCATTGGTCTGACCCAGTCTGACTGTTCTTGTGTTCTTATGTTATGTTCAGAATAATCTGGGTAAATGGGCTATTTCAAAACTGCCTCCACTCCCCTGCTGGTTAAAGTACCTCCCGTTTCTTCGAGTTTGTGTGGTTGATAGGACCTACTACTACTACTACTACTATTTAGCATTTCTATAGCGCTACAAGGCATACGCAGCGCTGTACAAACATAGAAGAAAGACAGTCCCTGCTCAAAGAGCTTACAATCTAATAGTTTTGCACTGACTACTGCTGCTCTTTGGTGCCCCCCCCCTAAAAAAAAAAATAATAATAATAATAAAGCTGCAGTCTTAGGCAACTGCCTAGACTGACCAAATGATTGAGCTGGCCCTGGCTCTTAGCATTATCTGCCATACATAAGACTTCATAAAAAACTGACCTGCAGGGAGGGAGCGTCCATCAAAGAAAGTGATAGGTTTGGTGAGCTGCCGTAACACTAAAGGGGCTGGCGGGTACATGCGCATACTTTCCTTAATGCACATTGTGGTATAATTCATCTTCCCAAGGTCATCCCTAAAAATAAGCATAACAAGTGTTGTGAGATCATGACAGGAATGGTTCTCTCTATTTACTGTCCACTTTTTCCAGTTTAAGCTCAGGGCAAATGATGGCATAAATTTCCACATATTGTAAGAAGGAAGAGGCTGTCCTACCCTGGTTAGGCCCCTAGAGGGCGTAGTTCCCCTAAAATGTCCAGGGAGAAGGGCTGGGTGAGTGCTGAAGGGAGCCAGTATGGGGAGGTATAGCTGGAGGTCGTTAGGACCGAGGAGAGTCCTGGGGATAGAAACAGGTGCAGCAGGTTATGGGCTGGGTCCTGTTTGGCTATTAATTACTTATACTCCTCCTGAGTTGTGCAGTGAGGAAGGAGGAGAGCTGGCAGCTGAGAAAGAAGGCTGGTAACTGAAGCAGAGGGATCCCCATGAGAAGTGCTGGCTGAGCCCTATGGCCTGGTGATGAAAAGACTGTCTAGAACAGTGAAGAGGTACTCTGTGTGTCCCAGAGGAAGAGACTGTGTGGCTAGAGCTGGGGGCTACCAGGAGGGACTGTGGGTCCAGGGACTGAGTTAGTACTGAGCCCAAATGCCTGTGTGAGAGGGCTCAGGGGGAAGAAATCCATGGATATTGAACTGTGCAAGAAGAAATGTTTCAAAGGGAAGATTGCACTGAGTAGGAAGAAATGAAAGGGTTAAGCTGGAAGAACTGTTGAAGCTTGTAGCTTGTGAAAGTGTTTTAAGCTAAAAGAAGTGTGCCCCAGAGGCTGGAATAAAGTTGTGTATGAAAATAGCCTGATTGGTGAAACCTGACTATGTTTGCTTTTTGAGAAGCAGGTCACCCTGAGCAGAAAAGGGTGGTAGATTAATTTGCATAAATCTGCATACTGAGAACCAGCTCACCCTGAGTGAAAGAGGGACCTGGGGTCCTGAGGTGGGAGCTGCACCATCTTCACCTTAGCCTCCTCATCTTCACAATATACTCCCAGATTCTATATAGCACGACTTTAGGCTGCGCGTGCAAATCCGGGCATATTCTTAATTAGTTAACAAGCCAATCAGCACTGATAATTGCCAATTAGCAGGCAATTATTAACTCTAATTGGCATTAATTAGAATTTATGCACACAACTGTTTAAGTGCATTCTGTAACATGACGCACCTAAATTGTAAGTTACGTGGAGGGGCATAATCGAACGGGGCCAGCCATCTATAAGGGCGGCCATATCTAAGGCCAGCCCTGGAAAGCGGCATACCCGACCGTATTATCGAAACAAGATGGCCGGCCATCTTTCGTTTCGATAATGCGGTCGGGGCCGGCCAAATCTCAACATTTGGGCCGGCGTTACAGATCACCACCATTGGTTTTTGTCGATAATGGAAACTAATGGCGGCCATCTCAAACCCGGCCAAATCCAAGCCATTTGGTTGTGGGAGGAGCCAGCATTTGTAGTGCACTGGTCCCCCTCACATGCCAGGACACCAACCGGGCACCCTAGGGGACACTGCAGTGGACTTCACAAATTGCTCCCAGGTACATAGCTCCCTTACCATCGGTGCTGAGCCCCCCCCCCCCCAAACCCACTCCTCACAACTGTACAACACTACCATAGCCCTTATGGGTGAAGGGGGGCATCTAGATGTGGGTACAGTGGGTTTTGGGTGGGTTTTGGAGGGCTCACATTTGCCACCACAAGTGTAACAGGTAGGGAGGGTGGGCCTGGGTCCGCCTGCCTGAAGTCCACTGCACCCACTAAAACTGCTCCAGGACCTGCATACTGCTGTCATGGAGCTGGGTATGACATTTCAGGCTGGCATAGAGGCTGGCACATAAGTGTTTAAAAAAATTTTTGGGGGGTGGGAGGGGGTTGGTGACCACTGGAGGAGTAAGGGGAAGTGATCCCCGGTTCCCTCCGGTGGTCATCTGGTCAGTTGGGGCACTTTTTTGAGGCTTGGTCCTAAAAATAAATGGACCAAGTGAAGCCGTCCAAGTGCTCGTCAGAGCCGGCCTTCTTTTTTCCATTATCGGCCAAAGCTGGCCATCTCGTAACCACGCTCTCGTCCCGCCTTCCGTACCCTGCTGAAACGCCCCCTTTTAACTTTGGCCAGCCAAATTCAGCTTTCGATTATACCCATCTAGCCATGTTTATGAGATGGCCGGCCATCTCCCGATTTGTGTTGGAAGATGGCTGGCCTTCTCCTTCGAAAATAAGCAGGATAGTTGGAAAGGTGGCATGGCCATGCATATGCAATGGGCAGGTTGTGAGCGTTTCTAAAATCTATGCACATCATTATAGAATTCACCCGCTCCGCACCTATTTTCGGCATCAGCGTTTACACCAGGTTTTACTTGGCATAACTGCCCGTGACTAAATTTAATCACATGGACAGGCGCTTGGCATTTTCTATAAACTGCACAGAAATGTAGGTGTATTCTATAAAGTAGGCGTACTTTATAGAATATGCCTAGGTGAGTTTTTTTGGTGTTGATTTTTCAAGGACTGATATGTAGAATCTAGTCCATATTGCTAGTCAGAGAAAAGAGAGGTAAGGACTTCAGAGCTGGAGCTGGAATAAATTATCGTCTGTATCTTTAGCAGATTAGTTGTATGGCTAGAATAATTCCTGTGGGTTCTTCCTCTGCAAACTGTATAAAAGATTTTGTTGGAAAATCAAGCACTCAGTGGTAAATCATGCATGGTCTCATGCCTGAATGTACTACATCTATTGTAACGTAATTGCTGAGTTTATTTATTTATTTTATTTATTACATTTGTACCCCGTGCCTTCCCACACATGGCAGGCTCAATGCGGCTTTCATAGTAAAAAAACATTACAAAGGACATGTAAGAAGACTATTATAAACTGTGATAAAACATAGTGGCAACAGTGCCCAATAATATATAGCAGATGACGGCATAAAAAGACTTGCACGGTCCATCCAGTCTGCCCAAGAAGATAAATTCATATGTGCTACTTTTTTATTTGTACTGTCCTCTTCAGTGCACAGACCGTGTAAGTCTGGCCAGCCCTATCTCCGCCTCACAACCACCAACCCCGCCTCCCAACCACCAGCTCTGGCACAGACCCTATAAGTCTGCCCAGCACTATCCCTGCCTCCCACCACCGGCTCTGGCACAGACCATATAAGTCTGCCCAGCAGTATCCCCGCCGCCCAACCACCAGCCCCGGCATAGACCGTATAAGTCTGGCCAGCCCTATTCCCGCCTCCCAACCACCAACCCCGCCTCCCTCCACCAGCTCTGTAACAGACCATATAAGTCTACCCAGCACTATCCTCGCCTCCCAACTACCAGTCCCGCCTCCCACCACCAGCTCTGGCACAGACCCTATAAGTCTACTCAGCACTATCCCCGCCTCCCAACTACCAGTCCCGCCTCCCACCACCAGCTCTGGCACAGACTGTATAAGTCTGCCCAGCACTATCCCTGCCTCCCACCAACTATCCCTGCCTCCCACCGCCGGCTCTGGCACAGCACTATCTGCCCAGCACTATCCCCGCCGCCCAACCACCAGCCCCGGCACAGACTGCATAAGTCTGCCCAGCACTAGTCCCAACCACCAGCCCTGGCACAGACTGTATAAGTCTGCCCAGCACTAGCCCCGCCTCCCAACCACCAGCATATGGGGAGGTAGACGAGGATAGGATAGGTAAGAGGGGAAGGAATAAAAAGAATAAAAAGGTCCTTGTAAATACACTGCATCTGGATTTCTATGCGAACCTTGTAAATTCATTCAAACAAGAATCTGGATGCAATCCATCAAGTGTTCTGTGGACTGCTCCAAGTTCTGTAACCTAGTGCAAAATGTCCCCGGATCAGGGCCAGCCCAAGGATATCCGATGCCCTAGGCAAACCTTCAGCCATGCCATACTCTATATGTTAGAGGTCTGAATGCGCAACTGAAACAGGGCTCACCACGAAGAGTAGCAGAAAGCTTGCGGCGGTGTTGTTCAACTGAACAAAGTGGTTGGAAGCAGTATGCTGCGACGTTGTCTTGTCCTTCTGGAGTTACATATATTGTAAGTGCAAAAAATGCAAACGATTGTAAACACATTGATTTTCAAAAAACGTTTGCAAATAGAATCCGCTTCAGACAACAGTTAGCGGTGATAATAATAATATGCGGAACATACTACTACCGAGTAGCGATGCAGGTATTAGTGAGCAGTGACTGTAAAATACCAACCTATGGAAGCTAAATTAAAAGGCAATGCTATAATAATAGGTAGTGGCATTCAGTATCAGCGAGGGGCATAGCTACGTGGGGCCATGGGGGCATGGGCCCCCGTAGATTTGGCTCTGGCTCCCCCTGCCGCCAACCCCTTTGACCCCCCCCCCTCCCGCCGCCAACCCTCCCCCGTTGCCATTGGGTACCTTTGCTGGCAGGGGTCCCCAACCCCTGCCAGCCGAAGGCCTCTTCTCCGGCGCGGCCGCGTTGCTGATCTGCAAGGGCAGGCTTCTGTTTCTGTGAGTCTGACTCACAGAAACAGAAGGCTGGCCTTGCAGATCAGCAACACGGCCGCGCAGGCTTCTGTTTCTGTGAGGCTGACGCCCTGCACGTTGTGAGGACTCTGAAAGGAGTCCAGTTCCAGTCATGCTGAGACCAGGATGGGGAAGAGGTTTTCCTTTGAAATGTAATGATTCTTCTTCACTAATCCCTTCTAGACAAAAGGTTCGCCCTCTAGTGGTCAAAGCCCCAGTGAAAACACTAGTTAGGGAGAGAAACTACCAGTCCCAGAAACCACTGGGGCATCAGCAGGACTCTCAGGAACTGGAGGGAGGGGTGAATGATTGGGAAATGAGCTCTGATCCAGGGAATGAGCAGCAGCTGGGGGAACCCAGGGTGGAGGAGGAGATGGAATGGAATATAGAGGAAGGAGGAGAAGAGAAGGAGTGCATGGAGGTTGGAGGGCTTGCTCAAACTTCCTCAGGAAAGGTAAAGGCTCTGGTGGTGGGAGTGTGGCCCAAGCTGTGTATACTTGGAGAGGAGAAAATAATCCAGTGGGGAAGCCACTGGTGGAAGAAGCTAACCCATAAACTATCTAAGCGTAGAAGATAGTGCTGATGAGGGGAGGCTACAATTGGGAGCAAGACAAAGATTTGCTGTTGGTGATATTCGGAGTTAAGATTGGACTGGGTTAATAAGCTGAATGTGGAAAAACTGAACTGACTCTTGCATTGTTGATGAGGAAACTGCTCGAAGATTAAGACTGTATTAAAAGGTGCTGAGAAAATAAAGACCTGTGGTTTTCAAGAACTATAAGACTGCTGAAGTTTTGTGTGTCCCGGTCGTGAGCTGATCCTGGGCACAGGTCAGCTGGGGAGCGGTTAAACCAGGACAAGCAGTGTAGCGAGGAGGTGGTTTGGAGCCCGTACCGGGGAAACAGTCAGCCAAGCTAAGCAGGATTAGCTCTGGCCACCACATGGAAGGGAGACCCAGCTCACAACGTACGTGCAGGACGTCAGACTCAGAGAAACAGAAGCCTGCCCTTGCAGATCAGCAACGCGGCCGAGCCGGAGAAGAGGACTTCGGCTGACGGGGGTTGAGGACCACCGCCAGCAAAGGTACCCGACGGCGGGGGAGGGTTGGCGGCGGGGGGAAGAGGGGGGTCGAAAGGGTTGACGTTGGGGGAGGGGGGGTCAAAGGTGGTGGTGGTGGTGGGGAGGTCAAAAATGGCTGGTGGGGATTAGTGGCAGGGGCTAAAGTGTGCCCCCTCACCTCAGGCTGACCTCCCTCCTGCGAAGTCTGGCTACGTCCCTGGTATCAGCATATGTATTAGCGAATGTCGCCTTGTCTAATGAGTGCTGGGAAGCAGCAACCCTTGAAGGTAGCCATAATTCTTTGAGCTGATGCCGTGAGGTTTAAAACAATATGTCTATTGCAGTGCTGAGGTTGTGTGGTATTAAAAACAAACGGTCCAGAGAGATGTGGCAAAAAGGCGGGAAAAGCCATTGATGCCAGCATTTACACTCACGCACATTAAAAAAACGGCTTAATTTCAAAATTAGTACTTATAGAGAAGAACGGAATGACTGAATAAAATATATTATAAGGTTACGTTCAGGCAGTTGTTCTAAAAGAGCTTACCGTCGCAAAAAATCATCAAAAAAGATTCTCGAGTAAAGAGACGCTCTCCTTCAGTAACGGAGTCAGTGAAGTAAACAGAGTGACTGTTATCGGCACTGATATAAATATGTATAACCTAGTGACGTCAATGATGACGTCCCTAATTCTAAACGTAAAATGCAGTAAGCTCAGCACAATTAGTATTGAGAATAACTAATGTGTGTGTCCAAAATGATATATATTGATTAGGAATAATAAAAACATTTTTAAGAATAATAAGGACATTTTTTAATTGTTGTAAGGAAGGACTTGTACATGTGTGAGTTGAACTGCCATACTGAAAAACGCTAACCGATTATCGTTTGCATATGTATGAGTTCAAATTCAAGTTAAACCAAGGTGGGCAAATATCATGACCTGTGTTGAATATTAATTATATATGTTATTTAGTGACAACGCAAATCTGAAAAATTGTATTATTAATTACTAAGAATAATGATTGCTTGTTTGGATTCTTTATCAGATGATTACATTGTTATGAGAAGATCAAAATATACCCTTATTATAAAAAGATCAAAAAAACAAAAAATACATTATGAACAGCTTGCCAGGTGCACCTATGAATGTGCGATGTGGATATAGACGTGGATATAGAACATGCATATGTACATGCGTGCACATAAACATGCATGTTTAGGGACAATAAAGAATTTCTTGACAAATGGAGGGGCATTTTCGAACGGGGACGCCCATAACCTAACGTTCTCTAGCTATTGTTCAATAATCCTATCAATATCCTATCAATATCCGTTGTTCTTTCATTGTTCCATTGCTCTGTTCCATTGTTCTATTACCCTTGCAATACGTAGACTTTGTCTTAACTTAACTCCTCACAATGTAACCATAACCGAGTTGTAACAAGTTGCACTTCCATCAACACAATGTATTGTAAGCCTCACTGAGCCCGCAAATAGGTGGGAAAATGTGGGATACAAATGAAATAAATAATAATAATAATCTCTAAGGGTGCTCATCTCTGAGGATGTCCCTGCGAAGGGGCGGGGAAACCTGTATTATCGAAACAAGGATGTCCCTGCGAAGGGGCGGGAAAACCCGTATTATCGAAACAAGATGGGCGTCCATCTTTCGTTTAAATAATACAGTCGGGGACACCCAAATCTCAACATTTAGGTCGACCTTAGAGATGGTTGTCCCCGGTTTTCGGCCATAATGGAAACCGAGGATGCCCATCTCAAAAACGACCAAATGCAAGCCCTTTGGTTGTGGGAGGAGCCAGCATTCGTAGTGCACTGGTCCTCCTCACATGCCAGGACACCAACCGGGCACCCTAGGGGGCACTGCAGTGGACTTCAGAAAATGATTATAAAAGAGGAAACATATACCCATGGGCAATTCCCAAACATATTAATAAACAGAACAGACATAGATCAAGCTACAGAGATGAATTTATGCAACACCATACTAACACACAGGCCGATGAAGGGCCTTCAAAAGCCTTTCCAGAAAGGGCCAGAAAAAGGATTAGAAATGATTTTGATGAACTATTTATATCACCTTGTTCAACCCCTAAGCAGGACTCAACTATCATCAATAGAAGGATGGATGATGAACAACAACAGGATAATTTTTTAGACAAAGTTTGGAACCTGAACAATCCAACCAGGACCAACAGAGGAGCCTATCATTCGACCAATTTGTACCGTGGAAGAGGACGAGGCAGAGGAAGAATATGGAGAGGAAGAACATGGCGGACGAACAGCTTCCAACAGTGGGACAACAGATTACCAAAATCCCGGTAATCAACTTATCTGGGTATACACTGACTAATGAGCAGCTGAATGTTTTATAAAAAGGTCTCAAATTCGTATCCACTAATCGTTATGACCCTCTACAGACAAGAATTGACTTACATTCCAGAAATGTATGATATGAGATCTGACTGTACTAGAAAATAAAAAGAAAAGGCTTTATTACAATTTGTAAAAACATGAAAAAGAAGCACTGATGTCCCTTCATTCCAACAACGATATTGTTATCAAACCGGCAGATGAGGGAGGAGGAATCGTCATACAAAATACAAATGATTACATAAATGAAGTCCTGTGACAACTATCAGACACCTCCTTTTATCAACCTTTGGAGAAGGACCCAACCACTGACCTGAAAGTCGAAGTAGATTTCTGGACAAACTTTGGATTTGACTCCGGTTTCTTAACTTATAAAGAAAAGGATTTTCTGACAGTTCCTCATCCAATCACACCGACCATTTACATGCTACCTAAGGTGCACAAAACACTCTCCAATCCACCAGGGAGACCCATTGTCGCTACAATAGGATCACTATTGGAACCACTATCCAAATTTGTAGATGTTTTTCTGTGTCCTTTATTCCACAAGTCAAATCCTATGTACGCAACACCGCTCATGTAATCCAATTGTTAGATGAGTTTGAGGGAGACAATGAGAATATTATACTTGTCTCATTTGATATCGAGAGTCTTTACACCAACATTCCCCAGGACAAAGCACTTACTATACTCACCGACATTCTCAATGACCGTACAGAGACACTAATACCAACCTTTTTCATTGCTCAACTAGCAACATTAGCGTTAAAAGAGAATTTCCTATGCTTTCAAGGGAAATTTTATAAGCAAATAAAGGGTACAGCCATGGGGGCAACCATGGCCCCATACATTGCCATTTTATATGTTGCACACTTTGAACAGAAATTTTTAGAATCTCACCCCTTCAAAGATGAAATCATATTATGGAAAAGATACATCGACGACATTCTGATGTTCTGGAAAGGTGATCTTGAAGGACTCCAAACATTTCACATCTGGCTTAACTCTCTGGACCCTAATTTAAAGTTCACTATGCACTATCATCACCAATCTATCTCATTTCTGGACATTAATATCACCAAACATATGGTTTTGACACCACCATTTTCAGAAAGACAATAGACAAGAATCAATTCTTGCATTTTGACAGCTTTCACAGTAGGAACCTTAAAGAAAACCTCCCCAAATCTCAATTCCTACGTTTAAGAAGACTATGTAGTCAATTCGAGGAGTTTGAACAACAATCTATACCAATGAAAAAAAGATTCCAAGATAGAGGCTACCCTCTACGATGCATCAACACAGGTCTTCAAAAAGCAAAGGCAGCAGACAGAGAGCATCTCCTTAAACCACGCGCCAAGAAAGAACCACCGGATATCGTATGCAGTTTAAGATTTTCCAACCTCTCTGGTGACATTCGGAAAATTATTGAAAAAAATTGGCATATTCTTGAAGGACTCCGCTGTTTCCAAAACAAAAAAGTCACTGTTGCATATACCCGGGGAAGAAACATTAAGGAGATTATCGCACCATCTACTCTACCTGTCAGCAACACTTTGTAAAACCTTGAGACAAGAGATCCTGTTAGAGGACACCATCCATGTGGTGAGTGTTCCGTCTGCTCATTATCATTAGACATTGATAGCTTCAAGCATCCACGGACTGGCAAAATTTATCCTTTACATAACAACACAGACTGCAACACAGCACAAGTTGTTTGTTATAACCTGTCCTTGCTCACTGTTATATGTAGGTAAGACCACAAGGAAGATCAAGACATGCATTATCGAACACAGGAGCAATATCAGACGGGGCAACCTCACCACCCCTCTTGTCCAACACTTCATAGACTCATCACACTCCCCTTCTGAGCTTCGGTTCTTCATATATCAGGTCGTCAAAACACCATGGCGGGGTGGTAATCTTGACCTGTTACTGCTACAAAAAGAACAGAGATGCGTTTTCGAATTGAATACAGTCACCCCAGCCAGCCTTAACATTGATATTGATCTGTCTGTCTTTTGATCTATCAAATCATCATCCCCCTGTTTGGACTTTCATTTTGGACCATTATGTTGTGCTTAAGGTTTTTTTCGCACTGATTTGTCATAGTGATTTTTATTATGCTTTTTATTATATCTCTGTAGTTTTAATGGAATTTCTGCAACATTTGTGCCATACGCACATGTGTATGTGTATATTTCTGCTCTATTCATTTTGTATATATTTTATGTATCATTTTTTTATACATGTGGTTATGCTTCCCATCCAATTTATTTAATGTCTGCATTTCTATTACACCTCTGCATTTTCATGGCATGTACATAAACATGTATGTATGTATATTTTTATCATATTTTTTTGAAATTTTTTGACACTCACACAGACATGCATGTATATGCATGTTTGTGTGCACACGTGTACATATGCATGTTCTATATCCATGTCGCACATTCATAGGTGCACCTGGCAAGTTGTTCATAATGTATTTTTTGCTTTTTTTAAATCTGCTTATAATAAGGGATTAGTAATCTACCATGCAACCCCATTTGGAATACAAAGATGTTATTTTATCATGGCTAATGCAGATGGATTAAACCTCCTACTTAAAATTAAAAAATATATAATATGAAAAGGAAATGCTAAATAAAAGCAAGGTTTAAGATGTTGAATACAGACACTCTCACCATTCCACCGTGTCACGATCTCCCAGAATCTCTCGGATTTCCTCCCTGCATTTTTCCTGGTGCTCTGGGTACTTGGCCATGCAGTACAGGATCCAGGAGATGCCGCTGGCTACAGTATCCTGGCCTTCAAACATGAAGGTGTCCACCTCAGCACGGAGATCCTTGTCGGAGATGCCGTTTCCATTGTCATCCTAAGCACGAAACCTCAGAATTAAGAAAAGGTCCACTTCGAACTGATTTTTATATTTCTGCAATAAAATGAACACTTTAAGCACAAAAGCTTCTATGCACAAAATTTTATCGATTGTAGAAATGTTCTGTCCCCTGACAGCCTGGCACTAGTTATAGTGTGACCCTAAAATGTGTTAATGCCTTCACTGCTATTCTTACTCCTAAAGATCTTGACTGCTGCAGTCTTCACTGCTAAGATATGTGTGTGAGCAATGCATTGTGTGTAATGTAGTTCACAGACAACGCAACCCCACTTGCCTGTCTGTATAAGATCTGTTACTACTGGTTGTGATGCTGCTTAGATCACTCCTCTGTCTCAGCCAAGCTTGGCTTCTTTGTTTATGTGCCAGCACTTCCTGGCCATTCTTACTATCTCTGTCCTGAGAGGTCAGCCAGGTATGACCTTTTCCTCCAATCAGGGGCTGCCTCCTAGAGCCGACCTTGCCACTCGAGGGCAGGCTTTGTCCCTATTGACCTTTCTACTCTTTCCTTTCTAAATCTGTATGAGCTCCTGGCTCCACCCCCTCTGCCCATGAGGAGGACAGTATTCCATCTTGCTCTAGGACAAAGCAATGATCCTGTTGTAGCTCTGGAAAAGCACTAGTCTTTTCACCCTGAAAATACCCTCCTAAAAGAGGGTACTGCACTCCCAAACACCTAACTCCGAGCTGCCTCTATCTGTGGAACTACTTTTCTTATCTCTGCAATGAGCTGATCCTGGTTAAACTTCTACCTTCTCTCCACTGATAAAGCTCACAAACTACAGGGTTCCTTTGTGCTTGTGAACATCTAACTGTGAGAAATCATCTATGTTATTCAATAAAGGAACTTCAGAAAAGAACAAGAGATTTAGGTGTGTTGATGTGCTAGGGGTTTATACTTC